>NC_092258.1:9850686-10150686 GCF_036320965.1 Panulirus ornatus
ACATGTATGCATGTAAGTTCAGACTGAAAGTTTAAACGATGACCAAGTTCAGAGATTTTGTTTATAAAAAAGAAAATGTTTGTAACACACATGAAAATGTTATGATGTTAGGACGGTACTCGTGGTTGCTGCCGAGATCCTGTTACACGCCTCACTGCCCACACTAGTGTACCCTCAACACAGCAGCAGCTGAGACACTGCCCACACTAGCGTACCTTCAACACAGAAACAGCTGCGTCGCTCCCCACGCCACTGTCATATCTACACAACACCGGCTGCCTGGCTGCCTACAATTGTGTACCTTCAACGCAACACCAGCTGAGTCGCTGCCCACACCAGTGTACCTTCAACATAGCAGAGACTGCGTCCATACCCGTATGCTATCGTAAGTTCAACACAGCAGCTGGTGCCTTCCCTGCCCACACCAGTGTATCGTCAACACAACAGCAGCTCTGTCGCTGCCTAGACTAGTGTACCTACAACAAAGCAGCTGTTGCCTTGTTACCCACACCGATGTACCTTCAAAACAGCAGCAGCTGCGTTCCTTTCAACACAGCAGCAGCTTCCTACAGTGGCCGTGTTGCTTCTGCTGCGATGTGTGATATGCTGTGTTTCTGTGCTGTGTTGTCCCGAGCTATCCGCACCTCCTCTATCACAAAAACCCAAGCTGGTGCGTTCTTTTGTTTTATCCGACACAAGAGCATTTCTGATGCAAAAAGGAACAATATATTTCCCAGCTTTCCTCTGTTCCCACTCTGTCTATTCTCTACGTTCTCATTTCATCTGTCCTATCCCTTCCTGTCTCACTGTATCATCGCCGTTGGATAGCATTATGATGTCTAAAATTTAACTTCTCCCTTGTTGACTGCTGTCGGAAATATCTCCTGACTTAAAGTCTATGTTATGTGGACTTACTTAAGATTACCATATTTACTGCGCCACTGGCTGTTGACCAGTAGCAAGAGAGGCATGTGTAAAGGAAAAGAAGGGAGGGGATAAAGAAGAAGAAGAAGAAGAAGAAGAAGAAGAAGAAGAAGAAGAAGAAGAGGAAGAAGAAGAAAGAGAAGAAAAGGAGGAAGATGAAGAAGAATAGAGAGAGAGAGAGAGAGAGAGAGAGAGAGAGAGAGAGAGAGAGAGAGAGAGAGAGAGAGAGAGAGAGAGAGAGAAGAGAGAGGAGGCATAGATTGACGGACCAGTGAAGATCATGAAGAAGTAGATCTTGAAGAAGACAAGGAAGATGATGATGTAGAAGAAACCGAAGCTTCAGAAGAAGAAGATACTCGGTTGTAAATTCCCCTCTGCTTCATATCCCTGACGTGGACATTTCTGGGTGTGAAAGGTCGAGGTTCATTTCCTGGTTGGCTGCCAGAGCCTTCAGACCCGATAACTGGAGGGACCTGGTGCCAACTCCAGGAGGGAATGAGAGGAGGGGGTGATGGAGGGGAAGAAAGAGGAAAGACAAGGGAGAGAGATCACAGTCTGGAAGGTGGTGAGAGGGACACAGTAGAGGTCAGAAGAAGGGCTCGCGTCTTCGATGAAAAATGAATAACTGTGACTCATTTCCTAATTAGCTGGTTGTACACTTTGTACACTACCGACATTACACATGTGGCATTATACAGCAGATGGAATGTGAGAGTCATATTGTACTCAGTCATACTATAAACTCTGGGCAAAATTATCTTATATTTTTAATGGCAAGGATTCCAGTCATGGAATCTACCCAGGCCTTTCTGCAAAGAATACGGCAGAACAAGAAAGAGACAATGGAGGAAGTTCGTAGAGAGAGAGAGAGAGAGAGAGAGAGAGAGAGAGAGAGAGAGAGAGAGAGAGAGAGAGAGAAGGGAAAAAAAAGTGTAATGCAGATTTGTATCATCTGAGGAAAAGATAAGCTTAGTTTAACAGTTTAGTTTTAATGTGGAATGGGAATGATATGACGTGATTGCATTTCTGCATTTCTGAAAATAAGAAAACTGCATTTATATATCTACACACACACACACACACACACACACACACATATATATATATATATATATTTTCTTTCTTCTTTTAAACTATTCGCCATTTCCCGCGTTAGCGAGGTAGCATTAAGAACAGAGGACTGGGCCTTTGAGGGAATACCCTCACCTGGCCCAATTCTCTGTTCCTTCTTTTGGAAAAAAAAAAAAAAACGAGAGGGGAGGATTTCCAGCCCCCCGCTCCCTCCCCTTTTAGTCGCCTTCTACGACACGCAGGGAATACGTGGGAAGTATTCTTAATCCCCTATCCCCAGGGATATATATATATATATATATATATATATATATATATATATATATATATATATATATATATATATATATATATATATATATATATATATATGAGTCCACGGGGAAAATGAAACACGATAAGTTCCCAAGTGCACTTTCGTGTAATAATCACATCATCAGGTGAGACACAAGAGTGAAATACAACAGCCAGTTGATATACAACGAAGAGACGTAGCTAGGACGCCATATATATAGATGTTTTTTTTTTGTTGAATATATACATTCAACGTGTATCGTGTACGTTACTAGAACGAACCTAATTCTGGGCTCAGCCGGAACAAAAGAGCGACACGTGACGTAAAGGTTAAAAGAAAAAAAAAAAAAACTCTGTTACGACCCCCTCGCTTCCAGTCCACAACCCTTATCGTGGAGCAGCGTGGGAGTTTTTCTGGTTGATATCAGCCTGGTCGACTGCTTGCCTTTGACGACAACTTCGTGACCTTTACCTGCAGGGTCGAGGGACGAGCCTTCGGTGCTGTGGGGTCAAAATCGGTTCGATTTCATTATTCTTTTTCTCTAAATTCTAAGATAAAGGTTTTTTGGGGTTTTTTTTACTTCCACCACGGGGAACCGACTGGATTGTGAGGAGACTCCGTAATGACAATGAGGGGGGCAGATGACGACGGTATATGAGGAGCGACGTAGATGGCGTCTTGGACACGAAGTGGTTAAAAGAAAATAAGACAAAGAGAAAGATTTTATAGAAGAATGAAATCCAGAGAAAGAAAAGGGCTGGAATAGGGATGATTCGTCTAAGTAATCACCTGGACGAACCATCCATGCTCCAGTTCCAACCATCCATGTTCCAGCTCCAACCATCCATGTTCCAGCTCCGACCATCCTTGTTCCAGCTCCAACCATCCATGTTCCAGCTCCAACCATCCTTGTTCCAGCTCTAACCATCCATCCTTGTTCCAGCTCCAACCATCCATGTTCCAGCTCCAACCATCCATGTTCCAGCTCCAACCATCCATGTTCCAGCTCCAACCATCCTTGTTCCAGCTCTAACCATCCATCCTTGTTCCAGCTCCAACCATCCATGTTCCAGCTCCAACCATCCATGTTCCAGCTCCAACCATCCATGTTCCAGCTCCAACCATCCATGTTGCAGCTCCAACCATCCATGTTCCAGCTCCAACCATCCATGTTCCAACTCCAACCATCCTTATTCCAACTCCAACCATCCATGTTCCAGCTCCAACCATCCATGTTCTAATACAGACATTTGGTGACGATAGAGGATAAAGACAGTAAGCTTTACATTCATTGTATAACAGACACTTGGAAATGAGAGCAGAGTAAGCTTAAAAGCTTAGTGAAAATGCCATAACAAAAGTTTAGCTGAAGAATGAAGAGCAATATGATCTTGGGCAGGTAGATGGCGATGTTCAGAAGGGTGATGAGAAATAGTTTAGAACACTGAGATGGAAAAAGAATTGAAAAAAAAACAAAGAATATATAAACGCACAGAAAAAGATCACCCCTAACCTTTTTATATACGTAAGATGATATAATCAATTTACATCAATGATTATGTCGGCGGCCAAAATACAGGAATATTCGTTCATGTTCCTGTAGACATTCGAATGTAAAGCCTAAGAGGTAAACACTGGTTCAGATGGGTTATTTCCAAACACCTTTGTCATGGTCCAGTACATAGAGACTTTCACAACACCTTAACCGGAGCAACGGGGACTAAAACACTGACGTCAAGACATAAAGTGAGATGATAAATGTGAGAATCTGATCATATATGATGAAGGGGTAGAGTACGGTGATCATCTGAATCCTATACAGAGAGGAGTACATAACATTAAGGAGGTTAGTGCCAATGCTAATGAGAGATATCATACGTAGGTCGAGAATGATGGAAACGGAACAATGGGACGAAAATGTGGCAGTATGCAAGAGGAATTGGATTACAACTGGGGAAATGAGGAGGGAGAGAACAAAGGAAGATCAACGAACAACGAGCCCTTACAAACAGGGCCTGGGAAATATACTGAATACCGGGCTTAATGCGAAGGAACGGGGGATTAAAGTTGGGTACTTACCTAAGTGCAGACAGACAATGAAAAGCATCAAGTAAACATGGCAATTAAGCTGAATACTGACTGTAACGCAGATAAACTGTAAAAAGTGCAGAAACGAGAGAGTAAATATGACTTCATCATTAAGCTGAATGTTCGCCTTAATGCTTCTAAAGTGTAAAGAGTACACATGGCCTAGGGATATGGATGAACACTTGCCCGAATACAGATAAAGTAAAAAATGGGGACATAACCTGGAAATATAGCCACCCTCAACCTAGTATACCTAAAACGTATGGCTACGACCTGAAAATGAATTGAAAGTAGACCCTAAAGAAGGTACAAGAGATGACATGGATTGTATGCAGGGCCCTTAAACGAGTAGTTGACTTAATCGGAAGATGACTGAAAACTGTAAAATGTATGAAGGAGATGCTGCAAAATGTATGTGGGAGATAAAGGGAACATTTTCAATAATTGCATATTATCCACAGTGCATTTCTACAGTAAGCCTCACTAGAAAGAGGAAAGGAACCGTGTGATATTGGATGAAGACGAAGAATGAAGAAGATATGGAAAGAGAAAGAAAACGGTAATGTTGTGGAGCTTCACAGAGATGAGGAAAGAACCAGCAGATGAATAGCCTGGAACTGGATGAGGTGGAAGGTGTTTTGATATGCCTTGGTGCTTCATGCGAGGGTAGGGTACTAGCGGACCAGATGGAGGAGTCACTGTGATTCAAGCAAGGTTAACACTGCAGACTGTGACACATTCATGGGCCGCCCGGGGTCGAATCCGCATAGGTTCGAATCCTGGTCACAACAGCCAGTCCACAGTCAATCCAGCTCTTCATCCTTTCCTGGGGGACTAGTCGATAAAATGACTTAGGCTAGGGTATATATACATACATACATACATAATATATATATATATATATATATATATATATATATATAGAGAGAGAGAGAGAGAGAGAGAGAGAGAGAGAGAGAGAGAGAGAGACCGTCTCAGCTTAACATGAAGAATGTAGGTGTCCTCCAAGCTTATAAGAGACAGCAACATCGCATTAGTAACATATCACTGTCGTCCCCTCCGGAAACATTGCTCCAGCTGTGAGATGTACGAAGTTGCTTCCAACGTCTTCATTCCAACATATGTATTTTTGTACGACAGTTCCACGTTATCCTTGCAGTCCACAACATAACACTGTACTTTTTTTTTGGGGGGGACCTTTCCATGTCAGGTTCAGTCAAAATTGAGACTCTCTCTCTCTCTCTCTCTCTCTCTCTCTCTCTCTCTCTCTCTCTCTCTCTCTCTCTCTCTCTCTATCTATCTATCTATCTATCTATCTATCTATCTATCTCTCCCTCTCTCTTTTACACTCATCATATAGAGATGGATAGGCAATTAATTGATCGATAACTTGAAAGACTGATAGGTAGATAACTAGACAGATAAAGAGATATGATGTTTTCACCGGTGCTGTGTGAAAACATATAAGCCAAGATGAATGCATAAGCACGAAGAAAAACTCCTGTGAGGGGAAAGACAGTTTCTTTAGGGCGGCTGCTTGATCCATCTATGACTGGTGAAACCGCATATCAAAGGACTGAATCGAGGTAAAATGTTGATGCATAATTAGAGAAAAGATGTCAAGAGTTATGGCTCGAAAAATGAAAGGAAGGTGTATCTGACACTAGTGGGTCGGTCTGTGAGAAATGATTGGATGGCGAGAAGTCAGGGAGGCTTCAGATACAGAGATGGGAGCACAGCGGTGGAGGTGGAGGACTGGACTCCTGCTGTGGCGAGTTGGACAGGTCGCTGGCTCTCTGAGGGAAGACGTCCACGGCGTGTGAGTGAGTCATAATAATAGACCTGTTGGAGATTATGGCTCGTTCTTTCCTGACGTAGGGAAGCGAAACGTAAATAAGTACCGGATAATACGGCATGAAGTAGAAAACATTAGAAGAGTGGAGGAAAGGAGAATGTTGAATATATGAAATAGAGGGTGATGAATGGTGGGAAAAGTGAAGGATTTAACCCTGAGAGGCAGGTGAGGGATAGACGAAAGATGGATAGACGCGATGAGGATGGCGTTGGTGAGGTATGCAGATGATGAGGAGGGAAGGAGGAGTCTGGGAGAAACGGAAAATGAGGTGTGTAGTTGAGAGTGAGGAAGACCGTGTGACGAGTGTGTGTGTATAATGGATGAGAATTCTGGACCACCTCAACGGAGCTTTGGAGACTACCTGGCCCATCTCCCTGGACCTCTGGTGACTCTCAGGCCCACCCTACTGGCCCATGAAGACGGCCTAACCCACCCTGCTGACCACTGGAGGCTGTCTGGACCTAACTACTTATCCCTGGATGATACTCGACCCACCCTGTTGAACCTCTTGAAACTCCCTGATTCACCTTCACTGACACATAGTGACAGCATAGTGGATATACGTTGATTTACTGTTTATTAAACGCTCTAAACACCGGCATTGTTCTTTTCTTTCATATTAATCTGTATTTGAACCTGAAGTTAATCAACATCTTAAACGCATTCTAGTTCGAAGCCAAACAATGTAAACAAATGCTCTGAGGCATCCTTATGAAAAGCTGAACACTTTACATTTCGATGTCGGTTCTGCGTAATTGCAATATCCTCTTTTCTCCCCTCATGACTCCTCACCTGTCTGCTTCTCTGATCGTGGTTAATGGCCACAATCAATAGATATTCAGAGAGAAATTTGAGCCCACTCTGGGAGTTTCATACAGCGTTGATGAAAGCACCCATTTCCTTTTATGACTGGATATTCAGGGTACCATGGGCTCCATCAGCAGAGTGATGGGGGACGGCATATCCCACTAGTCTGATGATGGAACACCACTGAGCCCATCAGCAGGGAGACGAGGAGGTCGAAGTCCCACCCAGAGGGTGACGTGCCTCCCCAGTGATCTGTGAACCTGACCCATCGTCAGTCCCACCCAGAGGGCGACGTGCCTCCCCAGTGATCTGTGAACCTGACCCATCGTCAGTCCCACCCAGAGGGTGACGTGCCTCCCCAGTGATCTGTGAACCTGACCCATCGTCAGTGATCCTATCGACAGACTGATGATGAGGCTGGCTGTCTGGGGGCCCCTACTAGCGAGGTGTAAAAGGAGCTCATTGTTATCTTATCTCGATTATGGCACGCTAGTGACCTCATTCATAGGGCAACGAGGCGCCGTTGATCCCACCAACAGGGTGGGTGGAGGTCGTGATGAACTCCCTCAGGAGTTTCTCGGGTCGTTTTACCGCAAGGAACAACACTTCTGTCTACAACGCTCGCTTACAACTATGGTACTGTATATCATCTATATCTCCAATTCCATTTACATAGAGTGTTGGATCCCGTGCTCACAGCCGTGACCCTTTCCTGTAAACCATTTCTGCAGACTTCGAATCCCCACCTCCACTCCTGCAGGTTGGCTGGTGCTAAGTTGTGACATCTCTTTACACCATCATGACTCTCCTCTTCACCCTTCACTTTTTACAGTTACTCCACCAGTTAACTCGTCCAGCCTCAGTTAAACTGAACGTAAAAAAAAACTCTCCCAGCGAAATGTGACTCGGTTTAAGTCAGATCAACCTGGATAACGCCATTTATATGGAAACGAAGAAGTCTATATAGCCTCCGCAAATACCTCTGGGCTCTGACTAGGTGTTACCAGCCTAAAATGATACTAACTGTGTCCCGACGACCACAAGGAGAGAGAGATCATGAGCTTCTCTGAGAACTGTGCAGCTGTGCTATGTCTGTACATAGACTGCACTTAAGCCATCGGTATACGAGTAATAACTTCATAATATGTGTTGGTAATCTTCTTATTTCAAACTGTTTATCTCTGCTAAACTCATCTACATTTGTCAAATGCAGAGTTAAATCCTTTGCCAAGACGTTCCAGGAGAGTGCAGACTCTGTTCATTGAAAAGACATGTGGTATAAAGGTATTTTGACGATGTCATCATATTGGTACTTCCAATATTATTAGTTTCTTAGTAAAGCCCTTATGAAAGCATAGAATATTGCCTAATATAAGGCTGGTGAGTAATACCCTTCCCTTACTGTCCCTTAACCTTAAGACAACGATTTTTAAAACGTTAAGAGATTGATAGCACCATAAGACAAGCAGAGTTAAAGTGGAATAAGACTACCTCACAAATTCCCTAGTTTGAATTCCTTATATTCACTCCTTCATCATTTAGCCTTCGCTTTTTCCAGCTGCCTGAGAGACAGCTTGGAAGACTAACTGTTCCCTTATCTTGAATGAGTGCAGTGGCTTAAGTGTGATCTATAAGGCTTGGGTGAATACCATAAGGCTGGGTTGAATACTGATGGCATTTGGTGGTCTTCAACGTCAACGTGCAGTTAGCGTAAAACCTTTGTCCAGGTTCTGAAGAACGTACACCAAAAACTGAAGCCTCTGGTGTCTACTTGAAGATGTAGGAATTGTAAGCCTTGAAAGATGGCCTTTACAGGCCTTTAAGGCCAGGCTTTAGGGCCCTTTGATCCTACCTAAGATAATGTAAGATTATTAGGCCACCTATTTTGAATGAGTGCAGTGAACTAAGTGTAATCTATAAGGTTTGGTTGGCTTTTTGGAGGGGATTTGGTAACCTCGAAAACGGCCCCCAAGGCCTACATGCGGTAGCCTCAACCTTACCTCGATTTTGGAGTGCCAACACCTAAAATTTGAGGTCTTTTAGGTGCTTCGGTTTGGCCGTTAAAAAGGGATGCACAGGTCCACAAATACTTAAAATTTTCCTTAAATATGTAAAGTCTTGACAATGAGAATACCAAAATTAGTGAGGGAGAATAAAAAGCAAAACATTTTGTGGTTGCAACAGCAGTTCACATGATCGTTGCATTCGACACATCAATCATGTATCTCAACCACATGACTTAAATATGAAGCCCTGAAGTTCAGTGTAAGATAACGCGAGCATTACTAGTATATACAGTTCCTCTACTTTCCATATGATCGTTGCAGTCGACACAGAATCATACATCTTTAGTTATCAACTGTGAATGGAGACATGCTCTTGATCTACAGGTAAGAGAGTCCATATCCCATTCTCTTCGCAACTACCTAGTTACACAGAGATACAAATTTGGGTTAAGCTCTGCTTTTCTCCTCTTTTAAGGACAATTCTCGGTCACTTCTTTCTTCTCCCAATTCCTTGAATGTAATACAAGGAAAGAATTCTTTTCTTACATAGATAAAAACATTCAGAGGTTGAATTGCCAATAAAGTGTTATGTTAAAGAGATGGGATCAAGAGGGAGGAGAAGGTATTTCGTGTGTCCCCCGAACATTTCACGTTAACAATTATCAACTGACGTAGGTGAACAGTTTACTAGATAATATGCTCTTATTTACTGTCCTCAATTAACCTAAATAAGCCTTGTAATTACAGTAAAAGCCCATTATACCGAATTAGGCTAATTTGAATTTCATGCACTGCCCTCTAATACATAGTTATATTAATTCTAGTAATAGATCCATTTTCATTTTCAAGTTTTCTTAAAATATAGTGAGTCAGTCTGTAACACTTTGCTCAGAGAACCTTGCGAAGGTAAGGGCAAGCAAGTCCAGGAGACCCAAGTCAGGGTTAGTATCAAATGGAAGAGCTCATTTAGAACACCTTATCAGTCGGTACCTCCCAGAACAACACGGGGTAAAAATGCGACTTAGAAAAACGTATACAGTAGATCCGACTTCATATTACGAGCATCCATAGACATTCTTTTATCTTACGAAATGAAAACCGTACGAATTATCTAATATGATTTCGGCAGTGATGCTACAATCACGAACATATAGGGGTAGTCCAGGAATAATCAGGAACATGACGATTCTACAGTCCTTGTGTCTCCGTTCGATTACGTACCATGATAACAGGAACTGAATCCAAGATCATCAGACCTTTATCAAGATATCGAAGCAAGTGCTATCACACTTAGCATATCCTCTTCAGTCTTATCAACGAACTCTCTTCTGATATGAACGCATCACCGAGATACCCATGAGTCGATATTTAACGTCCTTAAGACTAGAGTGTGGGCGGCCTGTCTCACCCTACTGGCCCACAGTGTGTGTGGACGGGGGACCAAGAGCGGCAGTGTAGCAGCTTAGGAGCCCATCGTAAATATGGCCTTGACGAAAGCATTCAGTTGCTTGTGCCGTCTCAGCTAACACAGAAAATGTGTGGCTGATGCGAAGGTGTCACAGTGCAATGCTAAAACTGTACAGCAGCAACATGGATACGACCATGTTCACGTTGCTGGGCAACCAGATTTCTTCCTCAATCACACCATCAGCGAATGTAAACATGGCCAGCTGATGGCTCCTGTGTCCTCTCTCGTTTTCAGCAGGTATCTGGGCCGATATATTCACAGTGTGTAGAGCTTCGTATATCACAGTCTCATCCACCAAAACTGAACACATCCACCTCTTTACATCTTCATTCCCAAGGTGTCACAAGATCAGAGAGCCTCTCATGAGATGGAGGTACCACACACTGGCTCCAGGTACCAAGTGACACTGTTTCACAGACTCAGGCAAGTTGTTATCACACGTAGGTACCACATAGTGACTGCAGGTGTAGTGGTGTACCAACGACCACCTAACACTGCTTCAGACAACCTGCTTACCACAGTGTGACCCCCAGGTACAGTGGTACACGACCAACCACCGGGCTTTGCTTCACAGCTTCAGATAGCCAGTCATCTGAAGTGGGTACAAACATATGAGAATGCTCGTGTGGGAGATGTGATTATGATGGTGTTGGAGATGATTATGATGGATGGGAGGTATGATGATGATGATGATGATGATGAGTGTCAAGCATGATGATGGAAGGGACCTATGATAACACATGAGAGATTTGATGATGAGTGGAAAGATTCAGAAATAATGTGAAGGATAGAATTTGATGATGATGAATCGATAGTTCAGAAGTGGTAATGGAAACCAAATACGAATCATACTATTTGTATCACTCTCAACTTTTGTTGTCTGTGATACAGAAGCGAATGAAAGACTGCTATATTCATATATAGATATCAGTTATAGATTATATAGCTAAACAACCATGCTCAGCATTCTGTCTTGTTTCATGTACACTAGCAGTGCTGTACGACAGCACATCCTGGCAGCACATCCTGGCAGCACATCCTGGCAGCACATCCTGGCAGCACATCCTGGCAGGGAGACAGAGGAGCTATTGGGGACCCCGCGCCCCGTCCACACCAGGACAAACAGGGTGACAAATGGCAGCCATAACTAGCAGTGTTGGCAGCGCGGGTGTGAGGCAAGAGCTCCTCAGGCTGCCTTCCATCGCCGCCGCCTCGCTTCTCAACGCTGATGATCGCTTGTTCTGCTCCCAGGCATATATTATGATCAATGTAGCGTGTGGATGTGAGTGGGTACTATGGCTTCCCTTATGTACCAGGATAGAGGTAATATCACACCCATAGGGAGTGTTGGCTTTACCAGTTCAGTCGAAGACGAAGAAGGAAGCCACCGTATCCCATAACCCCATCTGTCAACTGAAGCTTGGAAGGGAAGGAACAGATTCCCGAGTGACAAGATATGTCACCAACACGACACTGTTGTTTCTCAACCAGCCACAGCGGGAGGTCCCTGGCTGTATACATACATGAATACATATGCTACCTGAGAGAGAGAGAGAGAGAGAGAGAGAGAGAGGTTGCCATTATCTCCAGTGCTCTCCCATCCCCTGGTCTCCTTGCCCGCCTCTGTATAGCTGTTGGCTGCCCACTTCCTGTCTCCGGAGCTCATTATCTAGACAAATGTCCCGCGCCTTTGTTTCCTCGGCCTCCCTGGCCTCCTTCACTGTTTACCTCCTCCTCCTCCTCCTCCTCCCCTGTGGAGTCAGTATCGACCTTTCATCCTCAGCAGGGGATCTTTTCCCCTCCAGTGGAGCTTGTCCGTAGACTGCAGGAGTTGAGATACTTTCTCGTCGTGATAGACTCCTCGTTACAAAGATGAATGGTTTCTACTGAGCCACTTCTGCAGATAAAAGTTCTTCATCGCTTGTGTAAGGGGGACAGTCCATAGTTCCTACGAGATGATAGGGTCCTTCCTGAGGCACACTGTCATCAGTTAAGGGTCTGCACTGAGGCAGCTCTGCCGTCAGGTAGGGCCTGCACTGGGGCAGCTCTGTCGTCAGGTAGGCTCTGCACTGGGGCAGCTCTGTCGTCAGGTAGGGTCTGCACTGAGGCAGCTCTGTCGTCAGGTAGGGTCTGCACTGAAGCAGCTCTGTCGTCAGGTAGGGTCTGCACTGGGGCAGCTCTGCCGTCAGGTAGGGCCTGCACTGAGGCAGCTCTGTCGTCAGGTAGGGTCTGCACTGAGGCAGCTCTGTCGTCAGGTAGGGCCTGCACTGAGGCAGCTCTGTCGTCAGGTAGGGTCTGCACTGAGGCAGCTCTGTCGTCAGGTAGGGTCTGCACTGGGGCAGCTCAGTCGTCAGGTAGGGCCTGCACTGGGGCAGCTCTGTCGTCAGGTAGGGCCTGCACTGGGGCAGCTCGGTCGTCAGGTAGGGCCTGCACTGAGGCAGCTCTGTCGTCAGGTAGGGTCTGCACTGAGGCAGCTCTGTCGTCAGGTAGGCTCTGCACTGAGGCAGCTCTGTCGTCAGGTAGGCTCTGCACTGAGGCAGCTCTGTCGTCAGGTAGGGTCTGCACTAGGGCACCTCTGTCGTCAGGGAGGGTCTGCACTGAGGCAGCTCTGCCGTCAGGATAAAATAATTGTCTTGCTTCAGTGTGGAAAGTGTAAACATACTCCTGACACTTTGCAGCTCCACAATCCTCTACGTCTGTTTAGCAAAGGCAGCATCTGCCTGCTTAAAAGTATTCACTCGACGGTTTCTACACCAATGGTTAGTCTTGAATACCTTTGAAATTAGAGAGAATCCCTCATCAATGCAGCTGAAAGTATCTGAATTGTCAATATCTATCTACAACTCTCAATGAATGATAGTAAAAGAATTATCATCTTTCTGAATAGGTTAAAAAAAAGAAGGAATACAATCTGGTCACCCAAATTTCACTGAAATATGTTTCTTATATTTTCATCTTGGCATACCTAAGATCACTGTAGTTATCCATCAGTCTTACAATTATTACCCATTTAACTTATTATGTTTACTCTAACACTGATATTCTTTTAAGATCTTCAGATTTTCGTATCATTATCAATGGTATTAATTCGGTTTCTTCCTTTCTGTGATATTTCGTCTCAAACATCTCGTAGCTTCCTTCCCACTGTCGAATGTTTGACTTGAGACTGAATTATCCACAGTGCGATGCTATGATAACGCCACTGCCTCCGTGAAAAGCCTCACCTTCGGTAGCTGTAAAGAACTCTCTAAACTCCTCCTGTCCATCAAGTTCGTTGTGGCTGCAGAATTATTCAAGCAGAGGAGCTGAATCTTTCACAACATGCCACAGCTGTTCATCACTACTCTTTTTGGTCTGACTTTAACATTCCAAATCAAAAAGAACTTCATAGAGCACAATTCTTTTTTTTTTTTTTTTGGTACATTTACATTGGAATGTGAATCTCTTTCTCAAGTGCAGGACCCCAGGAGGAGCCAGACGCATAGAGATGCCTTGCACAACTTACACACAAGTGCACAGCAGAGCTAGTAATTATGTACGTTCCTTTCTGACTGACTGAGAGTGTTTCTTACAACAGTGACGTGAGAGTGTGGGAAGGAGGTTATCTGTGACACTCAGATATCTGTGTGTCGTCTCGACAACACCAATGAATGAGAAGACTGTGGCCCTGAGATGTGTACTGACGCCCTGTCGGAGATCTGGAGCAGCTTCTTAAGACGAGGACTACGCTTCATGGCATCCAGCAATATTTCTACAATCATCTGGTGTGAGTGTGGGACGTACATCACACTACTAGACCTTCACCACCAGTGTCTCTACATTCAAGTGGTGTAGGAAGTCCAGTGTGAGACGTACATCACACTAGACCCCTCACCAGTGACTCACCATTCAAGTGGTGCAGGAAGTCCAGTGTGAGACGTACATCACACTACTAGACCTTCACTAGTATCTCTACATTCAAGTGATGCAGGAAGTCCAGTGTGAGACGTACATCACACTACTAGACCCTCACCAGTGTCTCTACATTCGAGTGATGCAGGAAGTCCAGTGTGAGACGTACATCACACTACTAGACCTTCACTAGTATCATTTACATTCAACTGGTGGAGACTGTCAGTACGAGGTCCAGCCCACACTCACCTTACCAGCAACTTCAATTAACTGGTGTAGAAAGCCAGCCCGAGGCTCCAACTACACTAGATAACTCTACGGCAAGCTGACGACAACGTTCAAGACAAAACCTGTGCTACAGGAAGGTAGGGTGTGTGTGTGTGTGTGTGTGTGTGTGTGTGTGTGTGTGTGTGTGTGTGTGTGTGTGTGTGTGTGTACGTGATTCTCTCTGGTAGTTTAAGGTTTCAGAAACGAGGCGACGTTGTAAACAAGCGTTTTAGAAATTGGCTTCATCAATATTCTCAGAAGATAATGAGGAGAAGGACTTTCTCCCTCCCATAACTTCTCGTGTGTCTTAAAGTCAACGACGGAGAAGAATAGACAAAAGAGAGAGACATGACCTTTAATATGGTGTTTGTTTCGCTCCCATTGAGCTGGCCTATTATATGGACTCAGGAGGGACCTGTTTAAACAGTTCTGTTTGTCTTGTGAAGTAGAGAGGCTGACTGATGCCCCCATATTACCTACATCATTAATGACTCGTGGTTTGCTTTACTGTGGGAGTCTAATAAGGCGATGAGGGTATGAAGACAAGGCTCGCGGAGTGTGGTAGTGTTACTGGCAACGTAGGAGGATCCTGCAGTGTATTAGAGGACAGGGGAGGGTGACCTCGGTACATATACCGGATGAGGCGGGTGGTGTAGGGAGACGACCCAACAGAAATACATCAAGAGTGACGCTAGGTCGGGACTGGCTCTCCCTCTCTCTCTCTCTCTCTCTCTCTCTCTCTCTCTCTCTCTCTCTCTCTCTCTCTCTCTCTCTCTCTCTCTCTCTCTCTCTCTCTCCCATCCTCTCTCCATTCTCGACGCCACGTTTCATTTCGAACCGGAGTGGAGTACCAAATAAAACACACTGAAATGCATCTCCCACCCTCCTTCCCATTGTTCCCCCCCTCTCTCTCCCTCCTCACCTTCTCCTTCCTTCCTCGTGGACACCGTGAGGTCACCTTCCTCCCGACGCAGACTCGGATTAATTGGCCGATGATTACCGTCATACTTTATCCCCCGACACCAATAACACCCGGGAAATTTCCACCATTAATCTGGCACGAGGCTCTGCCAATAATACGCCTCAGCATCCTCTCTGATTTCTTTGTCTCATCTCCAGTGGTCACATCCCAGCTCGACCAGCCATGACTAGAGAGCCTGGTGTGGCCATTAACCTGGCCTGGCCACACCAGCCGACACTAGAGAGTCTGGTGTGGCCATTAACCTGGCCTGGCCACACCAGCCAACACTAGAGAGCCTGGTGTGGCCATTAACCTGGCCACTGCTGAATGGACAATCGGTCTTTCTAGTGTTGACAGGAGAGTGATGATACAAATCACAGATCTGTAAATATACCTGAATACATTATAGGTCAGTGTGATGTAAGCCATCTTCAAACTTACAATACATGCGTTAAAAAAAACTTTCATTAAAATGTAGTCTATTTTGTCTTTATCTGTTTACTATAGTGATTCTATTCCGCTATATATGGGATGGATCAAGTGTGGGGAAGATGCTAAGTGGCTGTAACGGGTATAATGTGAGACGTTGTATGAGTTACTGGATACGATACGGAATTCTAAATGTCTCTTGATGATACGGAGGTCCACATATCGGCATAGGAAACCAAGGAATTATGCATCGAAGAACAGCATTTCATTTAATCATTACGAAACATACGCACAACAAAGCGTGGGAAATAAACTGAATGAAACATGAAAATTTGCTGTCTCATATTTCAAAATATATTAAGAAGATATTGCGTCAGTACACATGATATTCAAACGAGGACAGCATCAAATCTATAGTGAAAGGTGAAGATCTTGTTCATGATTTATCAGCATATAACACGATTACTAGTATGAGGAAGGTACGATAGGCTGCCCAACACATGACCAAGATGCTGCACGTCATTACACAATCATCCCTCAAACACCTTAACGTGAGCCGGGGGCAACATCTCACCAATTCGGTAACAACCGACGTTTGAAAATGGACCCTGAGCAATAGTCTTTGTGTTCGTCTGTGACGTCATGAGCATCCTGGGATGTGAGCGGGCCAATGAAGGCCCCACTACCACCAGTCAGACACCAACAGTCTTAGTCGACTGTCAAATGGATGAACCTACTGAGAACTCTGTGTGTATTCAGCGACCGTCTGTCACTCATCTCCGACTCCATTTCCATTTGCGATGGGGGGGATTCGATGCGTGCAAGGCAGACCAGACCCACAAGAATGGCAAAGGGATAGAGAGTCCAATTCCCATAGGGAGGCTTGGTACCCTGCCACACTCTTCTGTTAAAACACTCGAATTGCCTTTATGCTCTTAGGGATTTACAGTTCGTAAGTACCAGTCATATTCCCTTATACTTCCATATCCCGTTATACTTTAATATCCCCTTATACTGTCATATTCCCTTATACTTTCATATCCCTTTATATTTTCATATCCCTTTATATTTTCATATCCGCTTATACTGTCATATTCCCTTATTCTTTCACATCCCTTATATTTTCATATGCGCTTATATTTTCATATCCCATAATGCTTTCATATCCCCTTATACTTTAAAATCCCCTTGTACTTTCACATCCCCTTATACTTTCGCATCCCCTTATACTTTCACATCCCCTTATACTTTCACATCACCTTATACTTTTATATCCCTTATACTTTCTGCATATGAAAACAATTCTGTCATGTTTCAATGACCGGAGGTGAAGATACGTTTCATTTTATACATTCAACCCAAAATAGCGAAGACAACACATGCAGTACCAAGCCACACAAGAGAGAGATATATATATACAGTAAAGCATCCGCCATGTGTTTCAAAGCAAGTGAATATCATGTGTATCGTTCAGAAAATTATTTGGAAGCGTTGGAGTCCAATCTCCCTCCAGACACATCGGCCGGAGGGTAGCTTTGCTGGTTCTCTGTTCCATCCTGCGTCTGAGAGACTAAACTCTGTGGATATCGTAAAGTAAAACCTTTTCAATGGAAAAACGATATTGTGAGGAGTTTGGATATCTGCTTGCCTGAATCATATTTGGAAAAAAAGACACACACACACACACACACACATATATATATATATATATATATATATATATATATATATATATATATATATATATATATATATATATATATATATTCATACTATTTGCCATTTCCCGCGCTAGCGAGGTAGCGTTAAGAAGAGAGAACTGGGCCTTAGAGGGAATATCCTCACCTGACCCCCTACTCTGTTCCTTCTTTTGGAAAATTAAAAAAAAACAAGAGGGGGAGGATTTCCAGTCACCCGCTCCCTCCCCTTTTAGTCGCCTTCTACGACACGCAGGGAATACGTGGGAAGTATTCTTTCTCCCCTATCCCCAGGGATAATATATATATATATATATATATATATATATATATATATATATATATATATATATATATATATATATATATGTAAATATGTGTGTGTGTGTGTGTGTATTCCTCTGTTACACTAATGGAAATATCTTCATACATTAGGATTTAAAGATTACGAGAATATAAAAGGGAAAATACTCCTCATATATTCAAATTACCACACCAGGGAAATTAGAAGTCATGTGATATTATATCATGAAACATTAGTACTTTACTCCACACCATTTTTTATATCATGATAAAGAATTTTTTGCATTAAAACTTGCCGAGGCATTTCTGGGAAGTCAACACAATTATTCAAATCGCTGGTACGGTACAACAGGCCAACAGGGGAAGGCTACAGTATAACAGGCCAACAGGGGAAGGCAACGGTACAACAGGCCAACAGAGGAAGGCAACGGTACAACAGGCCAACAGGAGAACGCCACAGTACAACAGGCCAACAGGATGGCTACAGTACAACAGGCCAACAGGGGAAGGCTAAAGTACAACAGGCCAACAGGGAAGGCTACAGTACAACAGGCCAACAGGGGAAGGCAACGGTACAACAGGCCAACAGAGGAATGCTACGGTACAACAGGCCAACAGGAGAATCCCACAGTACAACAGGCCAACAGGGAAATGCAACAGAGTAAAGAATGTTGAAGGAAAACGTTTTACAGTTTTGACCTCGAGTTGGCCTTTCCTGTCATAGTCTTGGAGCTATTTTTCCAAGCGAAGGAAAACGAAAAAAGAACAGGTACTAGATATTGTGGCACAGATTGGAAACTGTGACAGAGGTTGGAGATTGTGGCACAGATTGGAAATTGTGGCACAGATTGGAAATTGTGGCACAGATTGGAAATTGTGGCACAGATTGGAAATTGTGGCACAGATTGGACATTATGGCACAGATTGGAAACTGTGGCACAGATTGGAAATTGTGGCACAGATTGGAAATTGTGGCACAGATTGGACATTATGGCACAGATTGGAAACTGTGGCACAGATTGAAAATTGTGGCACAGATTGGAAATTGTGGCACAGATTGGAAACTGTGGCACAGATTGGAAATTGTGGCACAGATTGGAAATTGTGGCACAGATTGGATATTGTGGCACAGATTGGAAACTGTGGCACAGATTGGAGATTGTGGCACAGATTGGACATTATGGCACAGATTGGAAACTGTGGCACAGATTGGAAATTGTGGCACAGATTGGATATTGTGGCACAGATTGGAAACTGTGGCACAGATTGGAGATTGTGGCGCAGATTGGACATTATGGCACAGATTGGAAACTGTGGCACAGATTGGAAAGTGTGGCACAGATTGGAAACTGTGGCACAGATTGGAAATTGTGGCACAGATTGTCGTTGGTATCAAATTTCTCTGTAAGAACAGAAGTGGCTTCAGAAGCAGACTCAGGATATTTCTGAGATGTCCCGGTATTAAACATCGTGGCCAAATCTTAGGAGGAAGTCAATCACTGATTATAAAGACATCTCAAATGATGCCAAAGACTTACACAGAACGCTAACAACAGTTGGAGGCGTTAAGTCCCCCTGTTACACGTTAGGTTATTGAGACAATAACCTCTGCACTTCTGGCACTCTTGGAGCCAATATAGACACATGCATCGTAACCTACAGTGGATTCAACGCAAAGTGAAGTATGAATAAGAATTTGGCCTAAATAATCATACTAAATGATTAAAAAAGGAAGAGGACTTTTCATCACGTTGATATTCAATAAACTAATGGGGGAAAGAATGGATCTACTGTGGGAGTTTTGGAGTGACTTGTACGCCATTTGGGGAAACTTGAAGTGAGCGACAGTGGAACGTCAGTCGATGTTGACTATAATGGTCAGATTGTGTGGGTGTGCTGGGTCTCACCTCCACTCTTCACTACCACGGTAAGACCCGGTCGGGTCGGGAGCACAACGGTACAAACTTTGAGGAAAGTATGTTACAACAACGAAGGTGAGATCACTGGCTATTCCTGCGAAACCCTTAAACTTACCCTTAAGGGAAGGATTGATATACCTAAGGGACCTACCGTCATGCTCAAGGGTCAGGTCTTCGTGCTCACGTGTATAACCTAAAGTAAATCATGCACTCGCCCTAAACATCCATGATCCTATGCCTGACACAGAGAGCTAATGTACTGGCTAGGATTTGCAAGCAATAAGGTGATAAGATGTGTTGCTTTATTTCAGGTATTCATTATGCAAATGAATCAGTCTTGATTTGAGTAGTGATGTAAAATATCTATCTTGCTGAATCGTCATAGCCAAGGGTCGTATCATTGTGTTCTCGGGTTCAAACAGTCGTTCAAACAAGATGTTAAGTACTTATCATCACGTCTTCCTCCTCGCTTTCATTGTGTATTTCCCCCCGTAATTATCTCTCAGGCTGCAGGACGAATGCTGACCACCACACCACCACCACACCAAGCTGTGTGTAATGGTTGTCCCCCACCACACTAAGCTGTGTGTAATGGTTGTCCCCCACCACACTAAGCTGTGTGTACTGGGTGTCCCCCACCACACTAAGCTGTGTGTAATGGTTGTCCACCACCACACCATGTTGTGTGTAATGGTTGTCCCCCACCACACCAAGCTGTGTGTACTGGGTGTCCCCCACCACACCATGTTGTGTGTAATGGGTGTCCCCCACCACACCAAGCTGTGTGTACTGGGTGTCCCCCACCACACCATGTTGTGTGTAATGGGTGTCCCCCACCACACCAAGCTGTGTGTACTGGGTGTCCCCCACCACACCATGTTGTGTGTAATGGGTGTCCCCCACCACACCAAGCTGTGTGTACTGGGTGTCCCCCACCACACCAAGCTGTGTGTAATGGTTGTTACCACCACACTAAGCTGTGTGTAATGGTTGTCCACCACCACACTAAGCTGTATGTAATGGGTTTTACCCCCACACCAAGCTGTGTGTAATGGTTATTACTCCCCACACCAAGCTGTGTATAATGGCTATTTACCATCACATCATAACGTTGCAATGATTGTTGACCAACACAACAAGAGTAATGCCACACTTAACACTCCACACAACTGGAGTGAGGAACCTACCAGCAGCTGTACAACTGTTGAGGGGAATGAAGGGCTGTGATTTCTCTCACATCCTGCTGACTCTGTAGCCCGGGGCACTGGAGTCCAGTGTCGTTTTTACTTCATTTTCTTTCCAGGTTTGCCTCCAGACCCTTGCCCAGGACTCTGACTTGGTATAATGTAAATATTCAGCGTCCAACGGGGCGGTCTCCGCGGCCACTTGCATAAACTGTGGCAATATCACTGCAATAACCTGCACTATTGTCTCTTACAGTTTCTAGGTACGTGGTCTAATATTCATATATATATATATATATATATATATATATATATATATATATATATATATATAAATATATATATATATATATATATATATATATATATATATATATATATATATATATATATATATATATATATATATATATGATGACAAGGTTAGTTCCTATTCCTATATCATACCGAGCAGCTATAACATCAGAGACAAAACCTCTGACCCTGAGTAATGTTCCGGTAACTCATTCACAGCATCCATATGATGTGATCAGGATTTTGCTTCTGTCTCTATGATTCCACAGAGATAAGCCCGTGTCAGCCCTGACGTAGATGAGCTCTACACAGTTTGTTGACCATTTGGCAACAGATACAGGCATTACGACATGGTATTTTTGGGTAAGAATGGTTTCTTTGTATTGAATATCGTTGTCTCCGCTTCGCTTCGCTACGTTTTCCTCCTATACGACAGTTCTAACACCCAGCCGCCCAGACTGTGTTCTATGCCAGCCACCTCATCTTAATCTTCGTGTGGTGGTGAGGTGGTATGCAGGGAGGTCCTCAGTCAGCGCTCAGCAGCCTCACAGTCATCCACACTCACTCCTGCCTTCGCCCGTCTTCCTCCTCACTCTCTCCAAACTCTCAGCTCCAAAGCACCTTACGAACCTGTATCCAATTCCTAGTCAGTAGACACCATCAGTATCAGTGTCAGATATATGTAAGATGTGGAGGAGTTGAGTTTGTGGAAGACAGAATAGGAAAGAGGAATAATTGATACGTAGAAATAAAGTGAAATGAAACTAAGTACAATGAGGACATAAGACATTAAAAGACTTTTTAGAAATATAATCCATTGTTTCTTGCTATTACTCAATTTACATACTCGTAATTCCTGAATCTTGGCTTTTAGTAAGGGTATTGCTCAAAATCTAAAGACAAAGACGTCAGGAGTCATTACAGACGGGAGAAGAAGATCCCAGACGGGATGAATGTATCCACAGACAGTAGATAGGTTTTAGGTTTTAACACTGGGAGCATCTCGTGGTAGTCGGCTGACTGTAGCCATCAAAACCCTCAATATACTGTACCATCAGGCTACTCACGAGGAAGTTTGGCCATATCCTGGTCGACTGAACACCTGCAGACAGTAGAGGCCTGTCAAGCCTACTGAAATGTTTTGGAAATTCACTCAACTTTTGAACAGTTTGGATAAGAGTTTTCAAGCAATATTGCCCCAGGAACTTTAAAGTAGTGTGAACATATACCAACTTGCCAGACATCGAAATGGATACATATCTTCCAGGGACATAGCTTGGGTCGAGAGGGATTTTATATCTATTGAAGAGCAGGCGGAGTGCTGGGAAAATGATAGGAGCAAGAAAGGTGACAGGAGGAGAGGTGAAGTATAGGAAAGCGATAGACCAAGGATGAGATGATGATGTAAGATGAACAAGGAAAGAAGGAAGATATGAAAGATAACTGAGGGTCGGGAGGAGAAGAACCACTCACACAATATACAGCCAGGGGTCTGGGGGGTGAGATCATGGTAGCAATATCGTCGTCTAGATATTTCTACTTTGACTTTATGTATGTTTCGTGTGTATGTTACAGATTCCGATCTATTGTCCATGAAATAGTTAATAACCACTTTATAACAAACTACAGTTAAATTAGTGCCCTTAATTATAATAATAATGATTGATGATAGTAATGATAGCAACGGCAATATTATCAGTATTAGTTTTTATTATTATCATTATAATTAGTATTTCATTTTCATTATTACAATAATCATTGTTATCCTTATGATCAATACTATCATTATTGTAATCGTGTATTATCATTATCATCATTATCATTATCATTATTATCATTATCATTATCATTATCATTATCATCATTATCATTATCATTATTATCATTATCATTATCATCATTATCATTATCATTATCATCATTATCATTATCATTATCATCATTATCATTATCATCATTATCATTATCATTATTATCATTATCATTATTATCATCATCTCAACAGTAGGGATGATAATTACGTAAAATAACCCAGCAACTTGTATGAACAAGATCTTACACACACACACACACACACACACACACACACACACACACACATCCCCGAGCAGTAGACCAGGTAGGGCAACTACCCAGCAATGTTCTGAGACATAGAGTCGAGCTGCTGCTGACAGACAAGCACACTCTCGCCTTGCCTATGTCGCTCTGATCGTCTGTGTACGTACATAAGACTGCACACACACACACACACACACACACACACACACACACACACAGATCAACATGAATGTTTTCGTTAATAGCGTTATGCCATCGTGGTTAACAAGTCATAAGCTCTCAATCAACAACGTTTACACGTTGTCAGGAAATAGTCAAACTGTGATTCATATATTCTCGTATTTTGAAAAGCGAAACGAAGCTTTTCACTCTGTTCGAATCCCCAGTGAACGTTGTTGTGACAGCCTCGTCCTTATATAATTCAGGGACGACCTTCCACTACAGATCTGCCACCTTGTTAGAACAATACTGTGGGAGGTTATAATGTTGCCTCAGCGTCAGCGTACGGAGAAAACGTCTGCTAAAGTTGTTTAGTGAATGCAACTTGATTCAAACATCGGTTCGAATCTCGTGTTTCAGAGGAAAGGGAAGTACACTATCTCTCGCGAACAAAAACAATGACTTAATCAAGAATGAATCACTGATACTTATAAAAGTAGATAGATTTGGTTTATTAGATCTATACATGGATGATTTCTTTCAAAACTAGATAAGGTCCACAACTCATCAATGACAGCAAGATAGACAGCAACACCACAACCATAACAACAGGATAATCAGCTACTCCTAAACCATGAGAGTAGGAGAATCAGATACTCGAGGACCATGGCAGAAGGAGTATCAGATACTCCAGGCCCATGAGAGTAAGAGAATCAGATACTCCAGGAGCAAGACAGTAGGAGAATCAGATACTCCAGGACCACGACAGTAGGAGAGTCAGATATTCCAGGATCACGACAGTAGGAGAATCAGATACTCCAGGACCATGACAGAAGGAGTATCAGATACTCCAGGACCTTTAGAGTAGGCGAATCAGATACTCCAGGACCAATACAGTAGGATATCCATCAGCAAATGAGGGGAGGACCACGAAGCCATCAAATTCGATAACGTTTAACAAGCTCATGGTGATTCATTCTGCTCCGTTACCAAGTGCTAACCAGACCCAACGCTGCTTAACTTCTCTAATGGTGTGAGAAGATCCTGCACATCAAAATTATCTAGGATGCTAATGGCTTCTACATCTGAGTAACATCAAGAATATTTCGCGGACGTACGATATATAAGAATATCAGGGAAAAGCGTTTAATTGCATCATAATCAAACTCTACGTAGATATACAGTACAAGGAATTTCCTGGTCTACAAAACCCCATAATACTTCCTTCAGCTCATCTTGTTAAAGTCAACATTGCCAAAATGCAATTTCTACCTCCATCTCTCATTAAATCTCACTTGTTCCATTTCATTTAACTTCAAAATGCCACATTTCAACCTTACAATGAATATAAACCTGTTAGGTACAAACACACGTTGAACATTACCGAAGAATTCGTTTCCGATAATAGGAAATTTTTTTTACATAGGCGTCGCAATCGTCTACCTCCCATTGCAGGTATTACATATCTACATGGGTCTCGTTCGCCCCACTCAAGATCACTGCTCGTCTACCTGGTATGGTTCTTGTGTCACGTCTTCATTTATCCCAGGTGTGGAATCAGAAGCCTTCGACCACAGCAACTCTCCAGCCATCAACTCTCCAGCCATCAACCCTCCAGCCATCAACTCACCTCAACTATCCTCTCACGTCTGCTGTGGTAGTGGTTCCCTCTTCCCTACTCTACGGGTATCATTTCGATCACAGTTCTCCTGGGTTATCTACGTATATTACAGCCTTTGTAAGTACCTGGATCTGCCGCACGTAACCCTTCTCTTCTCCCCATACCTCTATATGGGGTCTAGCCAGACAATTACTAATTATGAGATTCTCTTCCTTCCCTTTTCCCATAACGTTTCCATGTTTATCACAACCCGGATCTTTGAACAATCTGAAGAGCTCAGATTAAACCCCCGTTCCATTTTCTGTCTTGCTGATCAGCTTCCCGTACAACATTTTCAGTGAACAGTGCTTTCATGGGGACATACTTCTGCCTGTGATATGACGGCTAAGGACGAGAAAAGGAGAAGAAATTCTCTCGTGGTGAATATCTGACACATTCTTGAGGAGAATTTCTTTCCCTCCGTTGCCAGAAAAGCTTTCGGCCATTCGTCCATTGAGAAACAGAATAAGGATGCACAAGGCAGCCCTGGAGCCAAGCCTCGCAGGCAATCAAGCATTTTCAACCATAAGAACATTTCTTGGCACTCCACGAAATTGTTTCCTGCTGGGGCTCTCGGCGAAGTTTTCCTCGCTTGCAATTTAATACGTTGTTTATATATATATATATATATATATATATATGTTCCATACTATTCGCCATTTCCCGCGTTAGCGAGGTAGCGTTAAGAACAGAGGACTGGACCTTTGAGGGAATATCTTCACCTGGCCCCCTTCTCTGTTCCTTCTTTTGAAAAAAAAAAAACAAAAAAAACGAGAGGGGAGGATTTCCAGCGCCCCGCTCCCTTCCCTTTTAGTCGCCTTCTACGACACGCAGGGAATGCGTGGGAAGTATTCTTTCTCCCTTATCCCCTATATATATATATATATATATATATATATATATATATATATATATATATATATATATAGGGAGCGGGGGGCTGGAAATCCTCCCCTCTCGTTTTTTTTTTTTTTTAATTTTCCAAAAGAAGGAACAGAGGGGGCCAGGTGAGGATATTCCAAAAAAGGCCCAGTCCTCTGTTCTTAACGCTACCTCGCTAACGCGGGAAATGGCGAATAGTTTAAAAGAAAGAATATATATATATATATATATATATATATATATATATATATATATATATACAACGAGCACTTACCGCCCAATTGACCTACGCTCTCTGGACATACATGTGCTCACAACACCACATCACATCATGACCTGTGGTCCCGACAGGTGGACGTGGCCAGCTTCCCGAGTGCTGTGGAAGCCTCATAAGGAGAGAATGGACTCCCGAGGTAAGAAGGTGAGAAAGGTATTCATTTATTGATATTTACCCCAGGACCAGTTGCTATGAAGGGAGTTTGATGTTACCCAGGACCTCTTTCTAAAGGCTCTTGCACCCCAAGGCTGCGCTCCTTCCGGTAGCAGGGACATTCAGACTCCTTTGGAGTGAAGATTTCTTTGACGAGACTGTACTCCCAATGACAATGCGTCTCAAAAGGTGATTATCTTTTTTTTTTTTTACTTGTGGTGTAACCCCAAGCTGGCTGAGTCCGGTAACACACACACACACACACACACACACACACACACACACACACACACACACACTTAGGGATAGAGAGAGAGAGAGAGAGAGAGAGGTATCAATATTCGTCGGTCTAGTCTTCCTGTCTGTGATGATCCATTTGAATCCTTGTATTTGTATACACAAGGTGGGGGATTTGCCCCTGTGGGACTCCACCTCTCACACAATAATTGACGGACTTTTTACGTGCCTCACCAACGTCCATCACCTAGCCACCTGTTTACCTATCACTTAAATGTTGCCTTTTATCTCTCGTAGACGTTCTAATAGACTCATAGTTCATACCTAGTTTTCTTTACCTGAATCCGTTTTACTATACCCTAAGAGGAGTTTCGACCCGCCAGAAAAGTCTTCCATTTGTTCCCTGATCGTCTTTTCTCCTTTGATTATTTCTATTTTTTCATTATTTCAGAGACTACCATCGTCTGGCAGAGGCCTGTAAGTGCAAGTTGCCTTGATTCTCCCACCTTCAGTGAGTCACGACCATGCAGTCAAAAGTTTAAGAATATTTCACAGTTCTGATCCCCCCTCGGCATCTGACGTGTGTTTGGTTAATGAGATCATTATGATATGGGGGGAAAAAAGAGTTGAAAGTCTAATGGATGCTATTGAGAATGGAGTTTGGAGGTTTCTTAGCGTGAAATGAGTGATAAATATTTGAAATCCTTTTGGAAGCGGATATAAAGGGTAAGATCAAAGGCGTTCTAACACGGAAGCCTTTGAGGATAAAGAAATGCCCATCAACCTCTTAGGTTCTATATGATTTTTTTTTCCCTTTTTCTCGTTAAATCTTGACTGCGTATGGAAATGCTGTGGATATCAACGATAGTTAATTCCTCTTAAGAATATAGACCAAAACGTTTTACCACGCTCTCATACGATATTTGACTCAAGAATTGTGTTTGCCGCTCTCGTAAGACTTCGTGTTCATAAATCATTAAGTAAAGGAAAGAAGGTAAGAGGGACAGATAAGTAATCGATAGAAGGGGAGCTATCACCCTTAAAGGGAAGACGTACTTTCGAAAGTCTAAGGTAAAGGGAGAGGAAGCCCTGGATGTTTCTCCTACATCGGTTCAAGATGACTAGAATCAACCTCTCCTCTCTGATGACGCTGGAGGCTTTCCTGGTGATGAGTATAGATTACCTGAATATAGACGGCAGGACATTGCTTCAAATTAGTAAATCCTTCACGTTTTTTAGAGGTAAATCAACTGAAAATATAAAACAAAAAGCCCAGAGTCCAACAACGGGAAACCCACTGTAAAACGCATTTCCTCCTGTCCGTGAGATGGCACAATGAATACATTGTACTCTTTCCATTCCAGATTCTACGCAGTTCCAAGGGAGTTACCGCACGGCCTCTGGAAGCGGAGACTGCCTCGTAAGGGAAGACTGTGATGGTCCACAAAACCTCATTTATGCTGCAGAATGGCACATTACCGGACCCGCTGGATGAGTCTTTTTTTGTCTGTGCAAGGCTCCATCGCAGCCCTGACCTTGCAGGTAATGGTTGAATTTGCTGAGCCTAAGAGAAAATTCCGCGTCTTACCCTTTAGTCAATAACCGATGTACGAGAATCTGAAAGAGGGTGTGTGGAGTACGTATGGATCTGCAGAGAGAATAAGGAGATGAACAGACACCCCAGCATTTGCTAGCATAGCTGATGGAAAGAATGAAAAGATTACCTTTAGCCAATGAGATTGGGTGGGTGTGGAGGAGAACCCATTTGTGGAAGGACTGAAAAAAATGAATTTCTTCTCAGGGGGAAAAAAAAAATCTAGAATGAAAGGGGATAACTTGCCTCCCAGAGATGAAGATTTCGTCATGACATTATGAGCGTTACCGGGGGATACCCTGTGTACCTCAGTTCATCTACGGTACACTGGTATGATGAGGGTAAACTAGTTCATATAGGGTACACGAGTTCAATAAGATACACTGGTTTACCAACGGTACACAGGTTCACTTGGTTCAGCCAGGGTAAACTGGCTCACTCAGGGTACACTGGTTCACTTAAAGTACACTGGTTTACCAAGGGTACACCGGTTCACCCTGGGTAAACTGGCTCACTCAGGGTACACTAGTTCACCCAGAGCACACTGCTTCCCTAATGACACACTGGCTCACCCAGTGAACACTGGTTCACCCAGGGTAAGCCGGTTCACGAAGGGTACACTGCTTCCCTAAGGACACACTGGTTTACCTCGGATACACTAGTTTTCTCAGGGTATCCATTGGTTCACTCAGGGTATATTGGTTCACCCTGGTTATCCTGGTTCACCCAGGGTGTACTGGGCAACCCAGGGTCGCCTTAAAGATAAGATAATGTATCTGTCAAATAAAAAAGGCATCATAGCCACATTTTTTTTTTTTCTTGGAACATTGTATTCTGTTAAGACAATACCATCCCGAAATTGTAAACCCAACAAGAACTGCCAAGTCTTAGACCCATGGAGCAGCTGGCACCTTAGGGAGCCGTTTCACTGTAGTGCCTATTAATCTGTTGCTATTGTAACAGTTGGTCCCTCCTAATGTCTTGCTCCCCGTGGTTGCTGGTTCCCTGTAACAATATATCATATGAAGTAGCTAATATTATGTAGCTCTTTTTTGTCTCCTATTGTGTACATTCCTTGTAGACGTAAGCCTGCTATAAAACTGATCCCCTAGACATCTGATCCCCAATTGTAGTTTGTTGTGTGTACTTCTTGGGTTCGGGTGTAACTTGCTCCTTGTTCTTGTTGATACACCTTAGTAATGGTTGGTGAGGAGCAATAGCTTATCCCTTGTAGTGGCTGGTTTCATACAGTCGCTGGCTACCCATTAAAAGGGTTGGTATGCTCTCGTAGGTGGTTGTTTGTTGTACCTTCTCCACTGTGGTAGCTGGTCCACTATGGCAGCTGATCCACTGGTGTCATCACCTCCTGCGGCAGCACAAGTGACATCATATCAAGGACAGAGTTTTCTCCTGACGATCTTCCCGCACTTCTGATGGTTCCCAAGCGAGCTATGTGGCTGATAGTACGACCCCAGCGTAGTATACGCCCGGTAGAAGGGCCCTAGCTTGCTGAGGGCCCAACTGAGATGCCCCGGCGTTCCTTAGACTCAGTAGAGGGGACAAGAGTTCCGTGGTAGTGGCAAAGGGGCCCTAGCGTGCTGTGGACGTCAATCAGGGGCCTCAGTGTATCGTGTGCTTGGCACATGGGTCCCAGCGTTTCGTGGAAGCAGCAGAAGGACCTTATCGTGCCGTGGAGGTGGCAGTGGGGCCATAACGTGCTGTGGACTTCACAGAGCAGCCACTTAGTACCATGGACGTGGCAGTGGTGTCCCAGCGTGCTGTGGACGTGGCAGTAGGGCCCCTTGCGTGCTGTGGATATGGCAGAGGATGGAGGGGGGAGCAGGGTTACGTGGACACGGCAGATGGGCCCCCAGGGTACCTTGGACGTGGCATAGGAGCCCCTACCACTTAGCTAATTGTTCCTTCCCTTAGATATAGGTTTTACAAGGATAATGGGGAAGGGAGATATATATGTGTATACGATGATGGTACAAGCGCCCTCCTCTGCTGCAGATTAATTTTCGTATTTTCACAGTGTTCGGCTTAACGCAAACAGGGAAAGATCTTCTACATTAATAATTCATAACTCTAAATCAAATCAGTAACTTTGCTTAATGGAGTTCCCGTATTGACTTCATTTGCTCATATGATCACCTGTGTAGTATGGTCATGTATCACTCGTCTTGTCAAGGCCCAAGTGTAGGTCCCACCTGCTCCAACCTTCTACCGGAGTTTAGTTGAAGCAGATGTGGTAAACAAGCAACTATTTTCTCCTATTATGACACACTGTACTCCCACACTGTATGCGAAATTGAGTTAATCTCGTCAGGGTTTTCTTTTTCGTCAACTGTTGGGACTTAATGATATAAGACGGTGAGAGAAAGAGACATGTGAGGACAATTGTAGATGGAAGGGAGGTGAACCTCTGGTGACAGGGGAGGAAGACGACGAGAAAGGGTTGTCTTCTACCTGACGGACCTCTGTTCCTCCCACCTCCCGAGATCCTCTGAAAAGTGAAAAGATTTTGAGTGATTGGGGCCTGAACATGCAGGAGGGAGAAAGGCGTGCAAGAAATGGAGTGAATTGGAATGATGTGGTATACCGGGGTCAACGTACGAGTCCGATGTTCCTTCCACCTCCCGAGATCCTATGAACGAGTCCGATGTTCCTCCCACCTCCCGAGATCCGATGAAGGAGTCCTATGATTCTTCCACCCTCGGGATCCTATGGAAGAGTCCTATATTCCTTCTAATCCAGGGATCCCACAGAGACCACAGCCAGTTTTCTAAAAGGTGGAGATGACTGGACACACGTCATGAAGATCACAACAAATCGTACGATAAAAGCAAATATCAAATATCGAATAACAAAAATAATCCTGAGTTACGCTACGTTCATCTTCAGAATTTCGTAATAAGATGTACAGCGAAGAAAATGTATGGAGCAGTTTGAGGGAATGCATAACGTTCATGTGTCTGTTCTTTACCCAGTAGTAAGGACAACTAGAATGGTGTCATCATTCTAAGGATCTACTTCAAGTCTGCCTGGTTCGTATTATGGCAACATCTTCATCACTTGAAGTGTTCGCTGTTGTCGACGACCCTGCTAGATAGTGTGCTACCTTCAGAGGAGCGATCTTGGGAGCAGTGGAGGTGAGCCATGGCAGGAAAAAACCGTGCCAGTGAGGCAACTCAGTCCCAATAAAAGAACCGATCCTGAGAGGAGGAGGCCTTCCCCTCGGATCAGCTACCCTGGCAGTCTGACTCAGTAAAGAGGGTGATGTCTACTGACACGAACCGTCTTTACTCTCGGTCGGTGAGGAGAGATTATGTGACGGAAATCTCCCATGAGTTGGACGGCCATTACGTTGTGAGTGACTGTATCACCTGAGCCATGAGACTCCCTCACTCCGGGTCCACAGCTCACTTTCCTCCTCTTTCAAGACCCCGAGTATTGTGGAGTCTAGTGGTCTTTATATTTAACGCCGTCTAACCTTTTTTCTTTTTTTGATATTATAATTTTGAAGGATGATGGATGTTCTTGTTCAGTATGACCCATGATAACTTATAGCCATTGTATCGAACATCACACATGCAGTAGCTGCAGTGTTTGCGCTGCGGGCGCCTTGAAGTATGGTCTACGTAGCTGAACCCACTAGAGCTATTCGTAGCCATTGATCTTGACAGCACATATTTCTACGAGCTCTTCTGTAGTAGTGTGTGGTTCCTCCACCATGACATGACCTTTGCTGCAGTGCGGGCTTTAGGAGCTGAGATGGGCGCGTGAGAGTCTACAGCATCAGCTGGGAGGCTACAGGAAGCTGGTGGGACTGAGGTAATCTGGGGGCTGGCTGCTGTTGTGGCTGTCACTGGAGGAACCATCTCGGTTGACTGGGCAAGATACCAGGTCCTGACTGTGGCAGAGACTTTGATGATGCAAGGGGAGGAGACAATATCCACCACCCCTCCAACTCCCGCCCCTCTCACACTCACTCTCGAAGACACTTTGGATATACGACGTGACGAAAGTATTCTTTTTCCTCGACCCCATATATAGTGTTATAAATGTTAATTTGAGGTTATCAAACTGCAAAAGAATTACCAATTGAAACTATGAGTATAGATGAAGAGTTGGGCTCTTATCACCATTCTGCAGGCGGAAAATGTACGATGCGAGTTATCTTTTAAGATATTTTCCACAAGATGGATTGCTCCCAGGTGCTGCCTCTCACAAGAGGCCATCAGTGTAAAGTGTTAGTACCACAGCGCAAGTCACCTGTCACATCCTCCAGTGGAAACGCTCAGTGAAATGAATACCTCACCATCGAAGTCATATCACTTGAGGAAGTCAACGAAGCCATATCACTCGAGGAAGTCAACGAAATCATATCACTTGAGAAAGTCAACGAAGTCATATCACTTGAGGAAGTCAACGAAGTCATATCCCTTGAGGAAGTCAACGAAGCCATATCACTTGAGGAAGTCAACGAAGCCGTATCACTTGAGGAAGTCAACGAAGCCGTATCACTTGAAGTCAACGAAGCCGTATCCCTTGAGGAAGGCGACGAAGTCAAAAATAATTCAAATAACGCAAGAGCAGCTACATGCTGTTAGCTCCAGAGACAAGGCCTTACGTCAAAGTCTACCTAAAATGTACATTCGTGACTTTCAACTTTGCTTTTATATCAGTCTCCTGCTGGACTCACGGCCAAGAGAAACATAACAGTGGTAATATAAGTCATTATATCCTACATGGCCAAAGACGTCCTGTACTGTACGAGGATCTCAAGCTATGGTGCTACCATCATCCTTGTTATGCCTCACGTGAACCTGACTTTGATACCAAGACTTGTGGGAGGAAGGATGGGGCAGCCTGGCAACCAGCCAGGTGTCTGTGTCTTCTCAAAGGTTTCGACCCAGCCTGAGAATAATAGCTTCATTATAAGACAATAGCTTCACCATAAGATAATAGCTTCACCATAAGATAATAGCTTCACCATAAGATAATAGCTTCACCATAAGATAATAGCTTCACCATAGGATAATAGCTTCACCATAAGATAATAGCTTCACCATAAGATAATAGCTTCACCATAAGATAATAGCTTCACCATAAGATAATAGCTTCACCATAAGCTAACAGCTTCACCATACACATTATAGTGTAAGAACTAACTGAACGTCAACATAAAATACCTTCCATCCAGCCAGTGATGAGAACTCTCCCCAGTTGGTCATCCCATTGTCCAACAATGGACTAATCTGTACACCACAAACGAGGTCTTTGGCAACGTGAATAAAAAATCATTTTCATTCCCGGTACAATAAAAGTTTTATTGAAAGAGTTTCACGCCATATTGCTCTATAAATGTTGATCAAACAGTCCGTATTCACCACTTATTTTGTGGACCATTTCTCTCCCAATGTGTAGAGAGTCAGGGCCAGACAGACCAGAGATATATATATACTTTGCTCTATATATTCATGATCCCGTTTTGCACGTTACGGCCACACATACCACGACAGGATAGACAGGTGATATGACAAGGGGAGTGGCCCGTCTATCTCTGAGGACCAGAACCATGATGTACCCAGCCTGGCTCTCCAACACTCTCCCAAGACCCAAGTGATCACCAATGGTGGCAGTATTACTGCTCACAGTGATATGTGAGTTCCATAGAGTGAATACCAATCCAAGCTAATGCTAACCCGTTTGATCAATGTCCTGTGCTCTGCCTGGAGTCAATTTCTTATGAGTTGCGTGATGTCTTGGGAATCATTTCTATAACATGTTCGAGAAAATCGAGTTGATATCTACCACATGTATAGATGGGATGCCATACTATAGTTTTATCTATATCTTAATGGGGAGAAAATGACCGCTCTAAAGTGAACTCACAAATTTCGTGTTGTTTGAGATATCTTGAAAATGGTATATATATATATATATATATATATATATATATATATATATATATATATATATATATATATATATATATGTATATATTCGCAGCATTTTTTTAAAAAGTATTTCATTTCCATCTCTTTCTTTTAGCGAATTTCGTTGTTGGAACCTTTGTTGCCGTTATGACGGAAAAATTTTGGAATCCAATCATACATTTTTATTTTTCATTAATCCACTTAGTCAGATAAATTCACCGAGTCAGATAAAATCTTTGTCTATGTTATAGAAAAAAAAAAGAAGTTATACGAATAAAAAAGAATTTGCAAACGGAATTACCAGAACATACGCCAAATTTATATATATAAACTGATAAAGACACAGAACACCTACTCCTCGATGGTCCGTCACTCACCACACAGAGAAAAACATCATTAATACACTTCTTGACCTGTGGTCTCTCCCAGGGGTCGAGGCCTGCGGGTCACCCCTTTGAGGCCTTCTGCTGGAAGATATATATATATATATATATATATATATATATATATATATATATGTGTGTGTGTGTGTGTGTGTGTGTGTGTGTGTGTGTGAGTGTGTGTGATAATCTCTAATGCATATACACAGTTCATGATCACTGAGAAAAGAGCACTAGTGAAAGCGTCCTCGCTGACCTTTTTAACTTCCCGAGGATGACCTTTATGGGTCAAAGGTCAACCACCACCACGCTTGACCCGGAGGAAGGTGGTACGAGCCTCCTGGGGATGCTGGTGGGGTGTTCTGATGTTATAATCAACACGGGTCTCCCTCGCTCTCAGAGTGAGTGATGGTACAGACTGGAGCTCTGGTCTATTTCTGTAGCTAGTACAACGCTATAATTACTAGCAAAGTATGATATGTGTTCTAGCTTAGTCGCTAGCCTTAAGCAAAGCACCAGAACATATAGCGATAGTATTTCATTCCACCCTATATATATATATATATATATATATATATATATATATATATATATATATATATATATATATTCTTTTTTTTTTTTCCCTACAAGTCCACTGGGAAATGAAACACGATAATTTCCCAAGTGCACTTTCGTGTAATCATCACATCATCAGGGGAGATTTAAAAAATGATATATAATAATCAGTTGATATATCCATCGAAACAAAACCTGTTATGATTGAATGTATAGGGAAGTATGATGATTTTGAACGTCGTTTTGCAACCTTGAATTACAACCCACGATATACAGCTTATGGAGAGGTGAGTCAGACAGTAACTTTTGCCATCATGTTTTTCACCGCATACACACCTGAAGATAAGATAGATGTTGTAGCCAGTGTTCAAAAATAAAGTAGTGAAAAGCCATAAGAAAAATGCTGCTAATAACTGAATACAATTTCTTCTCAGGTGTGTCTGTCTTGCGTGGGCCACTGTCACATACAGCCAGCCCGGCCACAGTAACGGTGATGGGACATTAAGGATGCTGGTGTATGCTGATGATCCGCTGATAACACCAGAGTAGGCAAGATCCCTTGACAACGTGAATGACATTGCGAACACGGGGAAAGAAATGTACGGAGATGTGAGAAGGGAGTATCCTTCATGTAAATAAAGGTTGGAGTAGGGAAGATGTAGGGACACTGTGAAAGGTAGAGAGAGAGAGAGAGAGAGAGAGCTTAGGTGCACCAGGTGTGTATTTACGAGCGGCGGTGGAAATTTCCTGATAGGCAAGTGACGAAATCAGAGGTTGAGCGAGCTGCAGTCTCTCTCTCTCTCTCTCTCTCTCTCTCTCTCTCTCTCTCTCTCTCTCTCTCTCTCTCTCTCTCTCTCTCTGCACACCTCTACATCTATATCCCTCTATCTTTACTTCTCTTTCTCCAACACCCATCTGTTATCCCAATATGTCTCTCATGTCTGATGTTAGCATCCTTCAGCGACTCGCCAGTCATCCGCTCATGACAGAAAAGTTATCTTTATCTAAATATCTAATCGAGACAGAGATTTCCTTACCGTCAAAAACCGTCAGTTCTATGGTCCTGGCCTTGAGTAATCGTTCCGCGAGAACAGGTTATGACTGACGGTTCAGTAAAACCAAAAAAACCTATAGAAACGTAAATGGTTGGTTCACGAAGGATATAGAACAGTTGGTATGGTAAAAGAGAAAGGCATATAGTATGGAAATATATATTTATACATATATATGAAGAAAATTTCTGACCTCTGCATGATTAATTGGATCGTCATGTGTGTAAGTCATATGCAGGATCAACGAGCAACGAGCGATTAATAGACAATAGACGCTCGTTAGATTGTGAATCACCGACAAATTATATATGATAGACAATGCATAAACTATCGACAAACTACATGCGATGGACAAACCATAAACAATCGACACGCTATATGTGAACCACAAACCATCTATGATCAACGAGCTATGTATAACGATATATGAACCAAAAAACATCTATGATCAACGAGCTATGTATAACGATATATGAACCACAAACCACCTATGATCAACGAGCTATGTATAACGATATATGAACCACAAACCATCTATGATCAACGAGCTATGTATAACGATATATGAACCACAAACCATCTATGATCAACGAGCTATGTATAACGATATATGAACCAAAAAACATCTATGATCAACGAGCTATGTATAACGATATATGAACCACAAACCATCTATGATCAACGAGCTATGTATAACGGTATATGAACCACAAACCATCTATGATCAACGAGCTATGTATAACGATATATGAACCATCTATGACCAACAAGATATGTATGACAGACATGTATCACCATAACATGGGCTTTTGAGGAAGCCAGCGTGAGTACAGTAGTTGGATTCAGACCGCGAGTAAAACTTTCTTCCACAATAATCACGAGGAAATTGAAATTAGCGACGGCACCACACAGGAACAAATCTAATTCTGCCCCGAAATCAGATCCAGAGAGGAAACAAAATTGGACATTTCGATAGCAACGTTTTTTCTCCTCTGATAATTATGATCTTTAGGATCCATCATAAGGGTTTTAGAAACATGATTCTCTCTAAAACCTAAGTGAAGATTCTTCCTTTGTCTGAAGCCTTGTAAAAGGGGGACTGCCTTCTCACGAGAACTTACAAGACTTGGCCACAATGTAAGACTAGCGCGTAGCACTTACAGCTGGAAATATCAAGGGGTCACGAAGAAGGATTCGTGTGTGAGTCACGTGTCCTCAGGTGTTATGTGTGGGATGGAGAGGTCTCATGTCTGTCGGCTGACAGCCAGCAGCCCACGTGTGGGTGAGGAAGAAAGAAGCAACTTGGGTCAAAGGAAATATACCCCCGTCCAGATAGGTGGGTAGGGAGAGGTGTGGATGAGAGTCGATGGACAGACAAAACCTCCCATCCCACTCTCCTCAGTGTTCACCTCCCTATGACAGTCAGGACAGGCTCTTAGGCAGATGAGAGACTGGTGGGTGGAAGAGAGACTGGTAGGTGGAGGAGGAGGTGACTGGTGTGTAGAGGAGGAACTGGTGTGTGGAAGAGGAGGGACTGGTGGATGAAAGAGATCTTCGTGGATGGAGGACCTTGGTGGACTGCCACCTATCCATCACCCCCAAGGATCATGTTACCAATTATCCACAAACTCGCTACAAACTCGTGAGGGTGAAGGATGCTGTTCACAACAGTTTAGCTGCTTCTGTTGCTGTTGTTAAAGACTGCGCTTTTGATGTCAGCAGGGTCTTGGGTGAGACTTGGAGGTGTAATTAGATCCAGAGCCGCTTGTCTAGGGCTAAATTGATGACGTGAAGTTAGAGTTTGCCTAATAGCAGCTGCTTGCCATCCGCGTCAAAGTGGAGCCAAAACTTAATATCAATCTCCTTGTTAATAGACGAAGCGGACCAGGTGGAACTCGAGGCTGGGCTGAGAGATGCTCGATGCAATGCAGGTCAGGTGAAGCCAAACTTGAATGAAAGACGCTTGAAGTAGTTTGGGTCAAGTTATGATAAGTCTGACTCAGGGGCAACTTGTGACGAGACGTGCCCCCCCCCAAAAAAGGAAGTGAAATTAGACTTGACCTAAAATCACTACATGTTCTCCTGGGTCAGGTGACCTTATATGTCATCTACTTCTAGCCATTATACGCCAGTGGTTACCCATCTCCCATAAAATCACAATCATACAGACAGGTCACTGATCATCACCATCGCACGAGAACCATAGTTCCTAACCTTTAAGCACTAACCAGACTCCCTAACCACTATTTACAGCAATCAAAGCCTAACTATCAATGGTCCTTCAGCATTTGTCAGTCATAACCCAGTACCACAAGTTCATGTCACCCTAAGACTTTCTTCAGGTATCCGTTTACGCTAGCCTTAGTAATCAGTTACTATCCACTAACCGTTACTCACTACCTAAACTCAGTTACCTGTATCTGAATCTCATCTTTCGCTCGTCAAATTTGATGATACTCGAAAATGATTACTTAGCATATCACGTAAAACATTAGTTGATAAAAGACTGAATTCACTCATTACTCATTACTTGCAAACAGGACGTTTTCTATCATTATTTACCTATCCTACATTTTGACTCAAGTACTTAATCATCTACACTCATCAGTGTAAGTTAAGGTACTCGCTAATCATACTCGCTAGCCAATACTCGCTACAGTCACTACATTTTGACTCAAGTACTAAAATCATCTTCACTCATCAGTGTAAGTTAAGGTACTCGCTAATCACTTCTCGCTAGCCAATACTCGCTACAGTCACTACCTCAGACGCATACATGCACTCAAGCTATAGGATACTCACTAACCAGCCTATATGAAGCTCTTACTATACCTCCTGATTAGATTTCGCTGACCATTCCTTACTGAGCGTCACGTGTGTGGTGTATACTCAAGGTGCGTACGTAACATATCAGTAACATGTCTCTTTATTGCCCTGTCGTTAGGCATGATATTATCTATTGGACTTTGGTTAATTTCATGATGCGAATCAGCGTGGTTACTCATGACCCTTACGGACAGTTATGATGTGTACGGTACTCTACACCCATGTCCTTCGCCTCCACAAATCCCATATGCTCTTCCAACACTTTACAGAAACCATCATCAACGTCTTACTATCATAAGGGACTCTCTAAGTCTCCTTCAACCACTATGGTGTTGAAGCGACATGAAGTCTGATCCTTTACACTACCTCCATTTCTTCTACAATTAATTCTAAACGAATGTCTTTTTTTTTTTTTTCTTGTACGTAGCGTCCCATTCGGGTGTTGTGTTACCGACGAGAGCCGCTTCAGGGAGGTGGTGATGGCCCTCCTCTTGAAGAGTCCTTGTCCTCCTTGTCCTCCCTCCTTGCCCTGATACTCAGCCTTCCCAGGTGTTGTGTTACCAATGAGAGCCACCTGAGGAAGGTGTGGTGGTGACCCTCTTGAATAGTCCTTATCCTCTTTCCTCCCTCCCTTCCTCCCTCCTTACCCTGATCCTCAGCCTCCCAGGGGATCCTCCTCTCTGTGTGAATGGTCCGTTCTCTCTGTTTACCATCCACATCCTGCCTCCCATTTTTCACTCTTCACATTTTCTTTCTTTTCCCCCTTATCCAGACTTAAGTCTTTGTTTTGGCTATTTCTAACATTTTACCCTAGTGTGCCCTATACTTGTGTCATGTTTCTGTTGTTTCATGTTTCTATATCATCTATTATTCCAGTCTCTCTTATTCTTCCGCATCTCTCTCTCTCTCTCTTTCTGATTACAGTTCTAATCCTTCGTTTGTCCTTCCCTTTCCCTTGTTCTTTATTCCTTACTTTTCCATCAGTTTTGCCTCTTTCTTCCTTAATCTGATATCCCTTGCAGTTCTTTCCTCATTTGTGTCTGAATTCGATCCCTTTCTCCTTCTGTGATTCTCCTCTCGCCAGCAGCTAGCGTTGCGTTGGTGCGTATGATATAATAGAAGTATATCAGAATGGGAAATGGCTGTCACACTGAATAGAACAGGGTCTCTCCAGTCTCCTACTAACCTCAGCAAATCCTAGGATGAAAACACATGCTCAGCAACCATGACATACTAAGCAGGCAAGATATGTTCATACTCAGCATAAAAAGGAAATACACAAAAACCAAGACATATCAAGCAAGACATACTCAACTATCAAGTTGCACCCAGTTATCAAGATAAAGATATCAAGATAAAGTATGAAGTCATACGTAAGTATACTTTAACCTTTTTCTGCTTTCTCTTAACCCCATACTTTCTGTCTTCTTCAGCCCTCCCTCCTTCTCTCTCTCTCTCTCTCTCTCTCTCTCTCTCTCTCTCTCTCTCTCTCTCTCTCTCTCTCTCTCTCTCTCTCTCTCTCTCTCTCCTGGGCAGGGGAGGTAAATCATCCCGACTGTATCACAGGCCAGGTGTTCAGAAGGGGCTGCTCTGTAGTGAGCGATGGTGTTGGTAATCCTTCAACATCTCTGTTTCTCCAAAGTAATGTCATCTTCCCCTCCTGCATCACCATCCCTAAAAGTAACACCATCATCACTCTTCCACCAACCTCCATCACCGGAAGAAGAAATATACCTCCTTTTTCCCTTCATGAACTCCATCATCTCCAACGCCAAGGGCGTGATCGCCAACACTCGTATCATATCCACTGGAAGAAGAGTCACAGAACTCGCCATTGCTGTGATTACGTTTCACCAACATTATCCTTTGCTGTCATCTTTCTCCTCACCAACACTACCCTGTCCCTCATCTTCATTCTCCTCACCTTCATCAACACTCACTTGCACTCGATAGAGAGCTTTCATCTTCACTTTGTCCCACAGTTCCTCCCTGGGCTGTCTATGAGAGGCATCAATCATTCAGTCCTCTTTTCTCACCACTTATGAGACGTCGGATAAAAGAGAAAATCTCCACATCATCGTTGGATAAGTTAAATACTTTTTTTTCGTGATCGAATCCCATCTCTCATCTCCTCAACCTTGCTGACTGTAGCTTAGTCGAAGATTTATAAAGGACAGAACCTATATCCCTGGGGATAGGGGAGAAAGAATACTTCCCACGTATTCCCTGCGTGTCGTAGAAGGCGACTAAAAGGGGAGGGAGCGGGGGGCTGGAAATCCTCCCCTCTCGTTTTTTTTTTAATTTTCCAAAAGAAGGAACGGAGAATTGGGCCAGGTGAGGGTATTCCCTCAAGGCCCAGTCCTCTGTTCTTAACGCTACCTCGCTAATGCGGGAAATGGCGAATAGTTTGAAAGAAAGAAAAGAACCTATATCAGTCGACAGGTCTTTTCCCACATCACTGGATCATTCTGGTGCTATGGATTCAGGAGATGTTTAGGTACTCCATCAATAATATGGAATGCTCAAAATCTAGACTTTGCCGGATTTTACAATAATTTCCGGATTTCTGACATCAAAATAAGGTCCTACTTGCTTTACATCAAATAAGATATAACTGGTTCTTTTTTTCACCAGTATGATCGTCCTGTATGTATGTCTTGTATGTTATTTTTTCTTGTATTAGTTATGTACACAATATAATAAATACATGTCAACTAAATGATAATAATGATGCCCATAACAGAAAAATCTATCTTGACCAAATGTCAAAAACAGTTTCGGGATTCTTGGATTTCCAGTACATCTGATGTCTGCACTTTTGTTGCTGTTATGTATATAGTATTCATACACTAATATAGAGTACATAGCATAGCAAACTATTTCCAGTGAACAGGAGAAAGCATTTATGTACCCTTTTTCCCCCCATGGCAATCCCAAGGGAAGGTCTGCTTCCTGATATACCAACTATTGCTATTGTCAAGAAGAACCATTGTTGCAACCCCAGTGTAGGATGCGCAGATTACATCTGTCACTTTTAAGCTGCGTTCACTGGGTTTCATCAGCAGCTCATGCAGTCAGAATTAACAGACCTAATATGACATACCGTTATTTCCCGTTGACTACAACAGGGCAGGTCCCCGCTGGCAGTAGGAGGAAACTGAACGTGGCAGGAGCAGTGTGTCCACAAGTCAAAATAGAATTTAGATTTGGGATAGATTTAGATTTGGGATAGATATAAAAAAAAGCAAGTGTCACACCACTTCTTTCCTTCAAACCTCTACGTCATCTTTGAAGGCAACTGGATTTAATTTTTCTTTGAACTAAAGCGAAGTAAAATCTAGCACCTCTCCTTTTTCCTGTTTGATCAAAGGAATATCCTTTAACACTCCCTACATATTTTTCCCAGCGTATAGCCAAAGCTGGTATTCCAAAAATGAAACTCCAACACAGTGTATTGGGAGGTTTATGATTTATTGCCCTCGGCTGATTGATTGTACATTTATCAATAAAGTGTTGCAGTATGTTTCATCCACGAGCGAAACACATTTTTTCGTACCTCTTCATTTTTTTTTTTTTCGAAAAATTCGTGATTTTACTATCCAGTGAACACGCGTCTCTTTGTTCTTGTTTACTGGAGTCTGAGGAGCATTTGGAGTGTTAGATCGTATCGGGTGAGAAGAAAGACACAGGGAAAGTGTGGAAGAGAGATGAATGGAAGAAGAGAAAAGGTTGGGGCGGGGGACACCAAAGGTCAAAAGATGAATAGACGATAACCTAATCAAAGAAAGAAGTCAACAGAAGATTATAAAGTCTAAGGGAATGTTATTTGTCTCTGGGTGTAGCCACGGCTCTGAGAAGCAGTTCTTCTATGTGTCAACAGCTGGTAAATGACCACTTTAGAGCACAATCATCAGCCCACTGAGCTGCCCCATCAGTACCATAACGACACACATCACTTCGTCTGTATCTTACCCCCCCAGGAGACGTAAACAGCTCGGGCGTTTCCACAGTGGCTCCGTCAGTACCTGCCTCACTGATATGTAAAACATGTTGCTTATCTCACACAAAGTCATGGGTTAATGCTTCATGCTCTCGCTGTTCCGGGACAACTCTTCACTTGTCCAGCCTTCTGAAAACTCAACGATCAATGAGGCCAACACACTCTGAGGTAACATAGGTCACTACAACTTTATACCACTCATGTTAAAGGTCATTACAATCTAAGCCCGACACTCCCTAAGGTTAGCACCTTCAAAGGTCACCATACATTAAGACTAATGCCCAGAGAAGTTACCTCTAAGACCAACACTTTATGTCAGTCCTTCCTGGGGTCAATATTCTTAGAGCTCAATACTCTTGACTTGCAAAATAATCTATGTTGATGTTGTCTATGTCCATAAAAAAGATAAAATTTTGCTGCAACCCGTTTTATTCCATTATTTCTAAGCTCTCAAAAGATCATAATGTCTCTGCTATACTGACTGTTCAGGGTGTAGTAAATATACCAAGTTAATCACGTATGGATGCAGTATTAATCAGGTATGGATGCAGTATTAATCGAGAACTCGCTTCATCATTTATCGATGATCAAAACATGCACACTCGCAATCAGGTCCATTCTCTTTCATATCTACACACATCCACTGCTTGCACCAACTCTTCTTAATACATCTTCTGGCACTACATTCATAAAACATGTTATTGTTACCAGCCTGATGATATTCCCCGCGTCCACATGACACTGATCAGCTCTGTAGCAAGTCTGAGAACGCTTAACGTCAGAGATTAATCATTCGTTGCGTCAACACCCACCTGAGAGCAACAACTATTTTCTGGTCTGTTTCTGCCTTCCCTGCTTGTGTAACCTGGACGTATTACATCACCGAACACGCAAACAATTGTTGAGTACTTCGGTATCAGTATCAATACAGGTATCAGTGTTGATATCAGCGTTTTGCGATCAGGACTTCGCTGTGTCGCACGATGCTTTCGTTAGCATCTACGCCTACACTTAAGCTTAACAACGAACGTTACAGGAGTTGCACCAGATGAAGGAAGAAGCCTCCAACACACAACAAATACTCCAAGTAGACGTGGTATTCATTCGAGAATGACAACACATGCAAGGCCTTGCGAGTAAAGGGTATCTGGTGCAATATAAGCACCACCAGAGATACAACTGAAAAGAGAAAGGATCTCATTAATGAGTTTGCTTTTGAAGCAATCTAAAGGACTGCGAGTGTAATCCCAAGTCTGCACACAAATAATATGCCATTAAAATGAAAGAGATGTTCAAGTGCTTTTGGAGGACAACGTAATTTGTGATTCAGTAGTTGTAATTGTCGTCGGCTGCAGTCCTCAGAATGTAAACATGAACGTGGGAGAACAACCAACACAGCACACAAAGCTCTTTCAGGAACCTGGGCCACAAACACCTCCATTTTCTTTGTCCCTCACCACAGCCACAAGACACCGAGTGAGATGCATCGTAAGACCTTGGAAGGAGACCTCTTCCGGGCACAGCCTCAACTACTGTAGAAAAAGAGGAAAGTGTGTGGCAACATCTTTGATCCATCTGTGGAACAGTTCAATAAATGTGGTATGTGTATCGCGAGTGGAGGATGTTTGCTACAGTAGCGCTTTCGTACAAAAAGGCAGCTTGTTTACGACATCAGCTGATAATGTGTATGACTGTTCCTAGCAAATCCTGCAGGATTTTCGGAAGAAACGCGTCAGCGGTCTATGTAAGTCTAGTGAGGGGCTTGTCAGACACCGATATGGTTTCAAGGCAAGAAACCTGGAGGCTGCATTACGTATGAGTCCTGAGTCCATCTGAAAAGCCATAGATGACGGACTTTCCCGTGTATCTGGCTCTCTCAAAAGCATCTGATTCCACACAAAGAAGCGTTTTTCACTGACACCTTTAAATTCATTAGCATTTAGTACGGTATTAAAACGCCTTTCATAGTTGTTTTGTGTCTGACGAAGTCTGTCATTCATAAGGTTACATCAGCTTTTGGTAAGGTTCTTCTGGGGGCCCTTCTCTAGATACATTGTGTTATCAGTTAGTACAGCAATGCCATGATTACATCACAGTACCACACGTACCACAAGATACCACGTCAACAGGCCACTCAACCCCCCACACAGTCTTTGTCCAGATGGCCATACCCACCAACACAAGGTTAAGTGTTTACATAATTCATCGTGTATTCTTGATATAGACCCATAAACCAATGGGGCCAGCTGAACACATCGCTGGAGCAGTCAACCAGACCTGCCTCACCCTGGAGGAATGAGCGAACGTGTCCCGCACTGGCCTTCACCCATGGGGTCTCAGGGAGCTTGTCCCACACAGGAGACCAAGAGCGCCTCAACATCCTCTGTACACCAAGCCTTCTATTATGAAGTACTGGACCAGATTATTTTCATCGTCACATCAAGGTGGCCTTTACACCCACATCTGCTAATGAGAATTGAATCCTTCTTTGCTCTGCCGCGGGGAAGTATATAAATTCCACGTATACGATAATATCTTATATTAACGCCACAGGTGACATGTAAATGAAGCGAATCTTCATGTCTTTAATTCTGAAAGTAGGCACAAAGTTTAAAGAAAATCGCTTACATAGAGACTGTAAACAGAATTTTATGGATTCTTCTAGTGGTTTTCACTGGTACACTTGTGTGTGATTTCCAGAGAAGCTCTGTTCTGAAGGGTAATCATGATGTAAATAAAGCATGGTTAGCTACGCTCTCATTCATCCCTCCTACTTAAAGTAGCGCAGTCGTGGAGCTTCAAAAGGAGCTAAGTAAGTCGTCCTGGGGCAATCACAAGTGTGTGTATGGGGGTGGGCTTGGGCCATTTCTTTCGTCTGTTTCCTTGCGCTACCTCGCAAACGCGGGAGACAGCGGCAAAAAAAAAAAGAAAAAAAAAAAATATATATATATATATATATATATATATATATATATATATATATATATATATATATATATAAAATTTCAGGTTAAATTGAAACGCGCATCACTGGAAATTTACTAAAAAGCTAGCCCTCAATTCCCTGAAAGTTGTTGGAAATTCCGTTTTAGCCCCTTTTGTGAGGGGCTAATGGCTTGCACAAACTGACCTGTTAAGGCGACAATTGGCAGTGATTGTCTGGTGCGGCGGCAACTGCTTGAGGCAGTAAGGCCAGGACTAAAGCTGAGTACTGAGGAGTTGACGCCGAAGACCGTCCATAAGATACCCGGATTTACTCTTGTTATCGCTCAGACTCGACTGCTATTGCCTCACGATCGTAGTGAAATGGTATACAATCACTTCATCAGTTTTGCTACGAGTGTAGAATGCTATCATGAAGGTTTCTTTTTTTTCTATTAAAGTGTTCTTGAAGGTATTGATTGATTCTCAAGTCTTAAGAGGTAATGTTGTCATGTTCTTGTACCAGTTGGTGATGATAGACTCGTTGCTTTTGATGTCCTCATCCCTTTAGAAGCTAGCCAGGCCTTGTGTCTTTAAAATCTTAATCATCGGCTTCTTTCAACTTAAAACACTTTCTCCTATCAACTGATTCAGCCTTAGCATTGTTTAATTTGATGGAAATCATGGCGAAAGTTTCCCCTCGAGTCTGAGGGGTTAAGTACATACAGGAAAAGTAAATCCCTTTCACCACTCCTCGGGCATTTCAGTCTCAGTGGGCAGCATCGAAGATTTCCCCTTGTGTTGTAGGGAGAGCCAGTACTCCAGGGATAACGTAGACAAGCTGTGGATAAGTCCTTGGCTACAGTGTCCTGTGTCACGGTGAACAACTCCTTTCAATAGATATACAGACATCTACACAGCTCTCATTCCATTCACCATAACCCTGGTGTGTTTGATACGCCAGACAGACAGATAGATAGATAGATAGATAGATAGATAGAGAGAGAGAGAGAGAGAGAGAGAGAGAGAGAGAGAGAGAGAGAGAGAGAGAGAGAGAGAGAGAGAGAGAGACTGGCTGGAGACCTTCAGAGATGGATCGTTCATAAGAGAATCATACATCTGAAGAGGATCGTGTCTATCTTTCATTGCAATTCTATCCATCAAAGAACTGAAATCTATAGATCGTATCATCTGGTGTAGAGGATGTGGTTCAGTTGACTCCCTGAGAAATAATTGATAATGAACGGATCGCACAAGTGATTTGGGAAACACCAAAGGATTTCAATCGCATACTTTATGTAATATTCATAAGGTAAGTCTTCCATATACCACTATGTACAACGATGACGCAGGTCCTGATGCTTTTCTTACACACGAGTAACGAAAGTGACCAAAGTGTAGCATCATGTGTACGTAAGCTGCCCGGCAAAAGAGAATTAGAAGGAAGTAAAGAAATCGTGAATCTTGAAAGCATCTACAAGTGACACAGATGTAAATAGTATTCCAAGAAAGGAGAAGGCACACAACACTGTTGTTGGAGTGCATAGAGGGTGATAGAGAAGATGATGACCCTAACTAGCTAGGAGGATTGTGTCGCAGTTGGCACAAGGCTGATATTCTCCTGTAATGATCAGAGGACAACGTCTCTCTAGCCTCAGGCTGAAAACTGGCTCTGTGTTGAGAATCTGGTAATAGATTGTCGTGATAGAAAACGCCTTCCAGGAAAAGATGTCTGTGTGAAATACAAATGCTGAAGCGGCAATAGGGAAGACGTTTTCTTTTTTTTTTTCATTTAATAACTGACAGAAATCTTGCGTGAGTCTCAGCAACATATGAATATGAATCAATGTAGGACATTAATATCAACAGTAAATCAATATAACTGAGAGTGATGAACGCACTTCATAGATTATCCGCTATCATTTCATTTATTGGACGCGCGCACACACACACACACGTACACACTCTCTCTCTCTCTCTCTCTCTCTCTCTCTCTCTCTCTCTCTCTCTCTCTCTCTCTCTCTCTCTCTCTCTCTCTCTCTTTGGACAGTACAAATAAGTCATTACACACACACACACACACACACACACACACGCTCTCTCTCTCTCTCTCTCTCTCTCTCTCTCTCTCTCTCTCTCTCTCTCTCTCTCTCTCTCTCTCTCTCTTTGGACAGTACAAATAAGTCATTATACACACACACACACACACGCACACACACAGATAATTACCGGGGCGACGCACGGCTCCGTCCTCTTGATCTATGTATGTGACCCGATAGAGGATCTGGACCCATACTGGAATATGTTTGTGGGCGATGTCAAGGTCAATGGGGGGGTGGGTAGAGAAGCAGAGAGAGAGAGAGAGAGAGAGAGAGAGAGAGAGAGAGAGAGAAGGTGACTGCACCATAGACAGACTCCCTCCAATATTGTTGTGATACGTGGGTTGATGAAACTGAGCCCAAGGATATGTAATGCAGTTGGGGAAGAATGGAGTCAAAGCCCTCGATAGAGCCATTATTGCCACGGCAAATAACCTTGTACTTTGCTTTGACGCCACGGCTCCACCTTAGGAGGTTTGTGAAGACTTCATGGATGTATGGATAAGAGAGACGGATGGGGAAACTACGCACGGCGTATATTCGGACAAAATTAGAAAACGCTTCTCAAGAAGCATAAAGAAGTGTTAGAGAAGGTCCAGAAGAATATAACAATGATGATATCAACATAAACAAACTGAGATACAGAGAGAGGCAAGAAGCCATAAACTTGTTCACCAAGAAGGAGAGATGAGTAAGGAGTGACTGGATCTTGGAAGACAAGTTTGAACAATGCTTCGAACGCCACAAACCCAAGAGATTAGAAAATGAGACGTTAATTAGACCACCAAACTGATATCAAAATTCTTATAATGAATGAAATTTGCACGGGACAATACGAAAAAATATCTTGTTTCGAAATAATTTCTGATCATAAAGTCACTTTAGAAAACGAGGATAGAAAACACCACACTACATCCAGGACAGACTTGCATCAGTGGAAACACCAATGCAAAGATGATCTATCAACTAACGATACAAAATTGGCCACAGTTGCAACAGACAAAGAAAAAAGGAATATTCACACAGCTCAGTCCACACCATATTTTTACAAAAGACTGTACGAAAATATATGATATACAATATATGAGAAATAAAACACAAGAATACGAAAGCTGAATTTTTTATCCAACTGACCCCTCCGCAGTGGAACCTTACCTTCCAGACAACCAGCGATTTATAGACAGAGAGAATCCACACTAAGTTGGCCGGGTTGTTCACGTATTCTGCCGTATAGGATTTTCTATCTATACCATGAACACGAGAGGAGAAATACGTCCTGAGAAAGAGAGAGAGAGAGAGAGAGAGAGAGAGAGAGAGAGAGAGAGAGAGAGAGAGAGAGAGAAAGAGAGAGAGAGAGAGAGAGGTAGGTTCCGGTGCAAGGGAGGCAGCACTGAGTTATTTCCCACTGACTTCAAGCAGCAACAGAAGTAGCGTGCATGAAGATTTGGTGAGAAATAATGAAACATGATATATATATATATATATATATATATATATATATATATATATATATATATATATATATATATATATATATATATATGTTGTATGGTTGCGAGGCGTGGGCTATGGATAGAGATGTGCGCAGGAGGATGGATGTGCTGGAAATGAGATGTTTGAGGAAAATGTGTGGTGTGAGGTGGTTTGATCGAGTAAGTAACGTAAGGGTAAGAGAGATGTGTGGAAATAAAAAGAGCGTGGTTGAGAGAGCAGAAGAGGGTGTTTTGAAATGGTTTGGGCACATGGAGAGAATGAGTGAGGAAAGATTGACCAAGAGGATATATGTGTCGGAGGTGGAGGGAACGAGGAGAAGAGGGAGACCAAATTGGAGGTGGAAAGATGGAGTGAAAAAGATTTTGTGTGATCGGGGCCTGAACATGCAGGAGGGTGAAAGGAGGGCAAGGAATAGAGTGAATTGGAGCGATGTGGTATACAGGGGTTGACGTGCTGTCAGTGGATTGAATCAAGGCATGTGAAGCGTCTGGGGTAAACCATGGAAAGCTGTGTAGGTATGTATATTTGCGTGTGTGGACGTGTGTATGTACATGTGTATGGGGGGTTGGGCCATTTCTTTCATCTGTTTCCTTGCGCTACCTCGCAAACGCGGGAGACAGCGACAAAGTATAAAAAAAAAAAAAAAAAATATATATATATATATATATATATCCCTGGGGATAGGGGATTAAGAATACTTCCCACGTATTCCCTGCGTGTCGTAGAAGGCGACTAAAAGGGGAGGGAGCGGGGGGCTGGAAATCCTCCCCTCTCGTTTTTTTTTTTTAAATTTTCCAAAAGAAGGAACAGAGGGGGCCAGTTGAGGATATTCCAAAAAAGGCCCAGTCCTCTGTTCTTAACGCTACCTCGCTAATGCGGGAAATGGCGAATAGTTTGAAAGAAAATATATATATATATATATATTATCCCTGGGGATAGGGGAGCAAGAATACTTCCCACGTATTCCCTGCATGTCGTAGAAGGCGACTAAAAGGGGAGGGAGCGGGGGGCTGGAAATCCTCCCCTCTCGTTTTTTTTTTAATTTTCCAAAAGAAGGAACAGAGAATTGGGCCAGGTGAGGGTAGTCCCTCAAAGGCCCAGTCATCTGTTCTTAACGCTACCTCGCTAATGCGGGAAATGGCGAATAGTTTAAAAGAAAAGAAAGATATATATATATATATATCATATAAACAACTTGCATCTACAATTTCTCTGGATTTATTATGTCACTATAGAGCTGAGCCTGTGTTCATGACAATATAAAAACAAATTAATAATTATCTTCATGATATATCCCCATTAAATCTTTTTAATATCAAAATCTGGGGGTACGAACAATATAGATTATTTTATGGTTGATAATTCTAGTTGTCAAAAGAGACGTTGCGTGGATTATCTTAATTACAATTCAGACCTTCTTTTTCAATGTTTGCGTTTACACGTTTACCATTTTCCATTTGGGCATTTACATCACAGTTATAGAAAACGTAGTCTCGTATGGCCAGATAACCAACCTGCTTGATCATTTCTCGCGGAAACAGAATAATATTCCCCTTTCTTACTAAACTTAAAGAAAGTATCACAGACTTACTTAACTTTAGAGTGAAACAAAACTCAGGCGACGTGAACAAGGAGCAGGGTTCGCACAGACACAAACCCACCACCAACAAATCTTAATGAGCCTCACATGATACCCTGCGAGTTATGTGAATTCCTACACTGTTTAAGATCATCCACAGACAGTGTTGCAGTATGGCAGATCCTCTTCATCACACAGACACACACGTGTGCTGATGCTGGGGGCCTGGCAGCGTCGAGAGTCGATAATGAGCGTCGTGCTCAGAGCTTCAACCATTAGAGGAGGTGTCAAAGGCAGCCTCGAGGCTTAGAAACATGTATTCAGGAGTTGTGTGGCTCAGCTTAGCGCTAACTGGATGTTAAATGGTCGTCAGGTCCTGGCGCGCCAGTCCTCCCACAACCCCCGACCCACACAAACTGTGGCTCCAGACTCCTTCCCTCCCAAGGTCATCCAGATGGGTTGTTGAAGGGAAGACACTGTACACAGCGGAGGATAACCTTCATAACGCAGAGTTAATTGGACTAATCGAGGATGGCAGTAATTACAGAGAGAGATGTGAGGGTGAGGATGACACATCCCAGACGGAAATAGAAAAGGGAGAAAGAGGAAGAAGAGATGAAAGATGAGAAGGGTGGTGGGAAGAGGGAAGGGATCCATTAGTGTGATGAGAAATAAGGGAAGGAAATGCTGAGAAAAATGCAAGAAAATAAGGGAGAGAAAGGAGACAGTGGATGGGAATAAGTGATGATGATGATGATGAAGATCCCAGAGAATGAAACTGGAGAGGAGGAAGAAGGGGTGGTAAGCTGGTTCACTGAACTCTACCAGTACCATAGACAACCACAGATGCCGTCCCTGTTGATCTGAAATCAATATCCAGACCAGTTCTTTCTTCTACATAGACACAGACTATCATAAGGTATATATGTTACATATGTCGGCTACGCTCCAACAACTGTGGACTGAGATTTCTGATGATTATGATAAAAATCTCACCGTGGTGTGAATCGGAGGAGAGACGATCTAGCCAAAGCTTTCTCAATAACGTCAGATAAGAACATACGAACATCAGAAAAAAATGTAAATACATTTTCAGTCTACTGGTATTTCGTTCACCTAGACTGGACTCACTGCGAAGCATAAGTTTCATGTTTATATAGTTCATGAAGTTCAAAGCATTTACTCAAAATACTTTTGATAAATCTTTCAAAAGCTTTCCTAAGTATTACTAGACTGTTTACCACGATTTGAGGTGATGCACGGCTGAATTACGGTAGCCACGGGACACCAGCTGTGTTGGCCCAGTTCTGAGAGAAAAAGAGGCAGGAAAATGTGTTCTCCAAACTTTCCCATTAGACTCCCGTAAACTGCGTAGAACGAAGCTGCTCTCACTCTCCAAAAGTGAGAGTGGACAAAACCAATGAAACTCACTAAACATACTTCAAATTACCGTACGAAAGATATCTATTCGTGAGACGTAGTTTGATGGAGACTCTTGAGACCCGTATCCCAATATGATAGTAAGAAAAGCCATTCCAACTGTACATGTCAATCCTCCAATGCAAACACCATGGCAGACAGACGTAAATGCAGCATTCATGAGGCTACTGAAGGCATATACCAACTTACAAGCTCTATCACACGCAAAACAAATACACTGGCTCTCCATATCCAATATGATATCTCTCGCTGTCCAGCGGGTGGAGCATACAGCTTCCTCCAGGTATCCCAACCATACTGGCACACTTGCATACACTCTGTCATGTTTACCTTCCTCTCAATCACATTCCTCCTCACTCCGTCCCACCATTCTCTCTCCAGGTCTGTTCCTGCCCACTTGTCTTCATCTCGCTTATATGAACTCTCTTAGTTATCATTTCTACACTGATTTATTTTCATATATGTCATCAAACCATCAGTGTAATTTTCGCTGATACAAAACATTCATGTTTCAGTTCTGCACCATATCTCAATATCTGCATCCTTCACTCTGTATTGTCATATGCGTTACTCTCGTTAGTTTACACCCTCTGCTCTTCCACTCTTTGAAGCCCATGTGTCACACGCCTGCGTCTCGGTAATCTATATAGTATTCCTTTTTGAACAAGTCCCGCCACACCTGCAGCCTCACGTCTCCAGCCTTCCTAACCTTGCCCCAAGGCGCCAGCAAATCTCTTGCCTCCCATCATCCTCTCATGTGGTATCTATTCAGCCATCATTACTAAGGAAACCCTCTGAACCTTTGAGATTCTATGGATTCTACACTCATCGCAATTCATCGAAAACTCTCGTTCGCAGTTCCTTTATCTCAAGCATCACCACTTTGCTCTTGAGAGCATTTGCAAACAGGCATTTTCCTCTTTCGAGTTCTTCCTGACTTCTTCATAATGCCCTGTACTTAGGTCTCTGTCTTGCTTGTACACTCAGTAACATCTACAGACATCAACATCCCCCCCAAGCCCTAACTTAACCAACTTTAATCGAACCCATTCCAGTCTTGATTCTTTACCCACATTCTTTAGGAAAAGAATTCCTCCAACAGTTACAATTATAGGGAAATTAGAGTCATTGGGGAATTAGCATTAACCTTATCCCAGAAGTTTTAACACATCCATTCCCTCCACTACAAAACCCAGTCTCTATATTCTAGAGTTTGCCATCGACATACTACATATTACCTATATTCCAGACCCTCATGTATGTCATTCTTCCAGTTCTCATTTTCCTCAACATCTCTCGTGTTATGAGTCGACTCCAGGTGCCCTACCACACGTTGCCTCGCTTATGATCACTGTTACTCACTCTTCCTTTAGTATCCATGCTTGTCTTGTGCTTCACCTCACTCTTCCTCCAGCACAGGTATAGATTCCTCTGCCTCTCTAACATTCTCCATTTCTTCACAGTGTCCCTTAATTACAAACTTTTGGCCAAGCTTCTTCTGATTTTCATAGGATTTTACCACCTTCAATTTTCTTTCCACTTCCTCGGCTATTCCTTCTCAACCTTCTGGTAATTTTCCAGAATATATTCCTATTTACTTTCCATTAACTCGTTGTTGATCTAATATTCCCACCTGCTACTTCTCACAGTTCTTCCAAACTCCTTTTCTTTTCCCCCTGCTGTATGCTTTTCCCCTAACCTCCGTTGCTTGTAAAATTCGTGGCCAGTCTTCCATCAGATGCACATTATCCACCTCTCCATCCAATTTCTATTGTAATGTAATCCATAAGTCCTTCACATGTGACTAAACATCACTCCATTGTACGCTAAGGGTTAGTTTACATGGAAACAAGGTTTGCCTTACATGTATATTACATTTAGCGCCTGAGTCCAGGCCATTTTCTCCATTGAATCTTTTCCTCAGGACCTCAGCTGCCCGTGATACTGTTAACTCTGTTATCCTCCCCAACCTTTGCATTCACGTCAACCATTACAACAATTATCTCACCCTCCCTCACCACCTGACCTGAACTCTTCACCCTCACTACTCCAAAGCTCCTTCTCTTTATCTCTTTCCTCTGTTGGTGTTGGTGCGGATCACGGAATAATCTTACCAGTATACGCTCGTATCTACATCCTAATCTACAAGAACCGAAAATGAATCAATTAGTGTTCCTGTGCACAGATAATCCACCTACTCCTCACACAGAGAGCAACAGCCTCCCTCTCTTTGTCTCACTAATCTTGTATATCCCTTACCACACCTTCCAGTAATCGTGTTTCCCCCTAACACCTTTCCCTTACGGCTAATCTGACTCAGAATTGTCACATCTTGTTATTCTAAAACCTCTCATTATTCTCTCTCCTTGTATTACTCTTACCCTCAAATATGAATCTGCTTGTGCGTGTGTGTGTGTATGTGTCTGCCTGTCTGCCTATGTTTATATATATATATATATATATATATATATATATATATATATATATATATATATATATATATATATACCCTCTAGGAGTAGAGTAGAAGATAAACAACCCACAGATCCACCTCCAGTCCTCGAAGGCAACTATGAGGAGACGAGCTAGAGGCGGGAAATACTCCCCTCCTGTAGTTTCACTCTCTAGCGGTAAGCATAGAAGGAACAAAGGGAGGAATGTCCCCAGAAGCCTCTGTTCTTGATGCTGCCTCACTCAGGTGGGTAGTACGGGCATGAAGAAAAGACAGGACAGGCCAGGTTAGGCCATGCTGGGCCAAAACAGTAGGGACAGGACAGGCTTAGGCCAGGTCAGGCCATGGTAGGTCAAGACAGGACAGTAGGCAAGACCAGGCCAGGCCATAACTACCAGCGACTAAGATCCCATTGAATGGTAGGTCGTGTCTATAGATCACCAACGTTACGCCGGGTAGCTGGGCTTTTTGCCACTACCTGCCTCCTCCCTCCACGAACAGCTGAGCTCAAGTCATGGCCACTGTTCCAGGAATCATGACCACTATTACGGAAGCCACTGGTGCATCATCTGTAAACCTCCGATGTCTTTTCTTATGGATGGTAATGATACCACTGCCACGGTCAGCCGCAGTGGTGGCTACGCTCGGAGACAAAACATTTTTTTACGACACTAAGTCAGTGCTTGACCTAATTACCTTTGGAGTATTACAGCACAGTTACAAAACATCGGATCTGATTTTCTATGTTTCTTTGGACTGTCAGTCGCCCACTTCCTAACCCTGTAAGATACAGCAAACCTCAAACTGAAGCTGACCATCGGGTCCGAGGCAGGATACAGGCCATACGAGCAACGCTTTATGACACCCAGAATGAACCACTTCTTCAAGAGGTTTCTTTGGCACTCTCCTTCGTGGCTTCCCTTACGGGAAAGTATTGATGCCGAGTGTTGCTGGTGATGGGAGGCGGAGTCGTGCTGGCAGATACGCCAAGTATTATCTAGAGCCCGCGGAATATTAAGAAAAGATCATCTTTCTTTTTAATCTTGCTATCTCTAAAACTATATAGAACATACTGGATCATGTCGGCTATAAACATATTATGAGACTAGTGACAATTTTGACTTGAGGTGACAAGGCAGTGGAAAAAGGAATGGAGGACAGAGCAGAGACTGCGCAGAGACGAGAAATGAAAGAAAGAGGATGAGATATGTGAAGAAAGAAGGAGAGTGGAGATTTGACCGAAACGGACAGAAGTTGGGAGAAACTGAAATGAATCATCGATTTGGTTCAGATCATCCGTATATACGTGACCTTTTCTGGTCCTTGTCTATATACCAGTATATGCATTAGCTCTCCACACAGCACAAGAAGCGTACTCCTAAGGTGCCACTGTCTATCATCTAACCAAGATGATATCTACATAGTGCCACTGTCGTGCTACACCTACGTAATCTTTCCATTATCATTTTCAGTCCTTTCAGACTTAGGGGATTCCCGTGTTACCGTGTTCCATAATTTCCTCGAGAGCCAAGTGTCTCGCTGAGGATTGCTGGTGATTTACAACTTCTTACAGTTTACAACTTACGTCGCTGTTGTTACTACAGTCATGGTGGAGCATCGGTGGAATTACTTGTATGAGTTCCAGTCCTCTTAGTCATTCTCATGAACTTCATGAAGTGACGATTCTTTAGCGTGAAGCAAGGTATGTGATAAACTGTAAATACACTGTAAATTCTACCGGGGAACTTTTCTACGTATATTTTCCGTCCTTTTTTAAAGTCTCCCGACCACAAGGACGCGTTCTTTTTTGCTTATCAGAAGACCCGGATCCTTTGGCCTTGTTTAAGCACTGGGTTCCACATTCGCAGCCCTTAGGTTGCTCTGGACTTCATCTTAGAATAGATAAGATGGTATGTGCTCCAACACCGACGAGTTGGGGACAATAGGTCGACTCTCGTCCCATGATCACGACACCATGAAGGTCGAGTGTGCCTGTCAGTGAGGTGACCCGTGCAATCATGAGTCTGGTTGATCCTCTTCTTATGACGTTGTGACAACCATGGTGCTGAGGTGTAGTTCTTCGCTCACCATCAACCATCCAACCCTCCACCAGCCATCCACCCGCCGCTCCACAGTCCGAATCATTGAACTGGTACCCCTACAAAAGCCCCGAATTAAAAGCAAACTCATGTATGAGTGATCAACCAGTAATGAGTCATATATATGGAAACGAAATTCTCATTTGGCTTCAATATGCCCCTGGATCCTAGCCTGCCAGCACTCGCCTGGGGTGATATTAGACGTATCCCAGCGACCGTAAAGGTAAAATAGCGTAGATTATGACCCTCTTTATTGACTCGCGGTAAATGAAGTGAGGATGGATGGAGCTGTATAGATAGATATATCATCAGAGGCCGACTGTCACACATCCGAATCCTCGAGCTGCCCTGTGATAGACCATTCTCACTGCTAATTCTACCACATATTATATCCTATAATGTATTATCTATTGATGACTGAGTTAAGACGATCAAAACCTAAAGGAACATGATTCTTGAGCGTCATGTCTATGATGAAATCTTCCACGCCTATAATAATAAGTGTTCGTTGTGATCACAACTATTTGCAATAAACACTTGACTGATATACCAAACAGAGGACGACTGTCATCATTACTGCACATTAGCAACTGGACTTTAGCCGATATCAGCAATGCATTGACGTAAAACCTATCTTACTACCAATGGTTCAACTGCCACTTGACCTCTCACCACCGTCTTGAGTTAAATAGACCGACTAACAACCTCTTGTCATTTCCATGACACTGTGGACACTTTCCTTCATCAGATAAATCGAGAATGGGATGAATTCATGTACCATGCCAAATTCTCTATATACGTCTGTCTTGTATAAGGCATACACTAATAAGCATTGTTCATATCACGCTCCTGCATGGATTCGTAAAACTAATCTTCAGCAAGACGAAGAAACACTTGAAGCAGGTCACGACAAGGACCCGACAGGTCAGGTTACTCGTACTGAAATTATGTCCACTTCCAGAGAAGAAAGTACTGGTGTAGGTTAGGTTAGATAAGCTCCACAAATTTCAGCTTGGCATCTCTTTCTACGCATTGTGACCCATGACGTGAGGTTTCTTTTTACACCAGAAGTACAAAAGAACCTTTGAAAATACGAGGGTTGTTTAATGGCTTACAATATCCTCTTACCTATTCTGTGGATAAAGCAATTCTCTTTTTTTTATATATATACACACACACAGTATCCCCGTGGCTTGTTTATTCTCTCCATTAAACCACTCGTTTTTTTACTAACACTCTCTTTATTCGAAGGCTTTCCAGAACAGCTTGGCTGATCAGTTTGGCTACTGGTTATTTTCTCTTGGCCGTTCCTCACCCTTGGCCTGTACAATCATTCGACCTTTTCAGCGCCTTTTATTCAGGCAATATTGAGCTACATACATTACCCTCTCCTTTCTCTGATCTCCCTTAAAAAAAGAGTTGGAGATAATCTATCCACCTTCATATCTAAAATGGAATATCAGAAATGAATTTCGAAAATACTGACACATCAAAAGAACGTCTTCCAAATGTAAACACAGATAAATAACCGGGCCAAAAATGGCTCCAGGCCAAACCGACATCAGCCACCGACATCAGCCACCGACACATCAATGTAAAACGAGTTAACACTGGCTACATTATGAGTCCTAGCCAGCCCTCGGTCGGCACGGGTGTACCAGCCCTCACACTAAGGCCAGCTAATTTACCTTAAAACATAAATGCAGGAACAGGCCAGTGAACGTGTTTTCCCGAGGCAAAACTCCTCCACCAATTACTGGTAAGTGGTGCTGCTGGCGAGTTCTTTCTTAGCTCATTACGGTACGGTACTGGGTGAGATATTGCTGCGCCTTGTGCATGCATGGTATATATATATATATATGTGTGTGTGTGTGTGTGTGTGTGTGTGTGTGTGTGTGTGTGTGTGATTACCATATGAGAGCTATATGAGGTGGTTTTTTCGTTTGTGTTGCCCTGTCCTCGAACCTCGCACACATATAGGTACCGTATCTATACCCATGTAAGTGTTTATACACACACACACACACACGCACACACACACACACACACACACATATACCCACCCGTCTAAGCTAGGGTGTGTTTCGAGACACACACACACACATACACACACACACACAAATCTGGCTTAGGCTGGGGTGTAAGTGTATTCATACATACACTAGATAAAAGACATGGTATATATATGTATACAAGGATAAGAGATGAGGTAATACGGGCGTAAAACTCGCTCCTCGTAACACACACACACACACACACACACACACACACACACACACACACACACACGTGTCCACTCCCAAACATACACATAAATAAACACACACATACACAGGTAATTTTCCTCACGATTCATTATACATTTCCGTGGAAGCACAATATCATTCATTACTCATGCACACCTATTCAATGAGTACAAAATTCAACCTCTTTGCTCGCCTCATCTATGAGGGATCATGAACCCTCATATAGACCCTCACAGACCCTCCATAAGACCCCTGTCATCCTTTTATAATGCCCCTCATAATTCCATAAAAGCACCATCTTAAAAACTCTCATACATCATCATACAGACCTTCCTAAGCCCTCATGTAAAACCTCATAAAAGTTTATAAACACCCTCATAAACCCTCATAAAAGTCTCATATATCCCTTAACGCTCACTAGATGTGACAGGTAATACGGATGTCACTGATCTGCTGGTCAAAAAAGCCTGTTTCATTTACCCGTCGAGATCTGTTTCTGTTGTCAAATCTAAATATGGCATAACCCAGAAGTCACCACCTCATGCTATCTTCATAGATCCTGCCAATATGGATCTCAGTAAAATGTACGTATGATAGAAATCGTGGATTTATGCAACTCGGTTTTTGGTTTTTTTTGTGGGTATTAATGAGTCTGCGCGGGAAATATACAGCAGCAAAAAAAAAAAAATTTGCCAATATTTCGAGCCTGGGGGAAAATTCGGTTATTTATCACGTGTATCACAATTCATGGAATATAGCAGATGCGGGAGTCGAACTGGGAGTGGCGGATCATGTCTCTATCAACACACGACCACTGATCGACGACCTTGCTAGCTGACGGGTTAGACTGACAGAGGCGGACGTAGCCTCTGTCGACACACGTCCAGTTCATTAGACACCTGACACACACCCACCACAGTGCTGGTCCAGGCAGGACACGCCCACCACAGTGCTGGGCCAGGCAGGACACACCCACCACAGTGCTGGGCCAGGTAGGACACGCCCACCACAGTGCTGGGCCAGGCAGGACACGCCCACCACAGTGCTGGGCCAGGCAGGACACGCCCACCACAGTGCTGGGCCAGGTAGGACACACCCACCACAGTGCTGGGCCAGGTAGGAAACGCCCACCACAGTGCTGGGCCAGGCAGGACACGCCCACCACAGTGCTGGGCCAGGCAGGACACACCCACCACAGTGCTGGTCCAGGCAGGACACACCCACCACAGTGCTGGTCCAGGCAGGACACACCCTCGTAAGATCCTGGAGCCCTCTTCATTACCTCCTCTACCAGTTTATACCTCAGGAGCGTTTGCCCTTCGTGAAGTGTTTACTCATAAAATTTTCTAATTAAAAGGCCAATCCTCTCGCTGCGTTAACATTTTTCTCTTACCAAAATATTTAACGCCTTTTTTTTCCACCCCCTGAATAATAAAAAGTCGCTCAGATATTCAATCTTTCACCTCGCTGATTATAAACATAAAAGTAAAGGTGGAATTATACTTTTGGTGAATATTTAACTAACAGCAGAGGCAGGCATCCCCTGCCACTTACCTCCTTCAGACGTGAACCACTGGCCACTTACCTTCGTCTGACTGAAGGCACTTGCCACTTACCCTCGTCTGACTGGGACCACTAGTCTCTTTTATTTTCCCTCAGAGTGATGCCACTTGTAACTTACCCTCATCACACTAAGGTCATCTGCTCCTTCCTAAAGCTCGTAAATTTAACGTTTCGTACCAAATTATCCCATAACAACTCATACAACATCAAAGTTTCCCTTATGCTGTGAAGGAAAAGGAATCAGAATTATTACGCATCTTGAAGCATGTGTTTTCTCCTTCTCATGCAGTCTGTACCATGTTGACGGAATGAGTACTACCAAGGCATGATCAAGGCAGTGACAAGGTGGTCATGACCTCCGCTCACTCCCTAAGTGGAGTTACTTGGTCAGGTAGTATAGCCAGGCAAGTGAGAGTCCCGGTCAGTTTAGGTTGTGGGTAAAGAAAATGTGTTCTGATGGGTTAATGCACGAGCATCCTCTCTCGACTCAGCACCTGATGGGGGTTCATCCACGCCCCTGGCTCTGGCCACCCTTTTCCATTTGGCTTTCGGGTGCCTCATCCCTGGCCTTGATCACTGTGGCCCTGGGTACCCTAACCCTGGCCGTCTTGGCCCTGTCCACCCTCGGTCTTGTGGCTTTTGGCTGCTTCATCCCTGGCCTAGATCACCTTGGCCCTGGCCACCCTAACCCTGGCCGTCTTGGCCCTGGCCACCCTCGGTCATGTGGCTGTTGGCTGCGCCCTTCCTGTCCTTGGTCATTATCCACCTCAAGCCCCTGGCCTCTGTGGTCTAGGGCCTCGCTCGGCTTCTTCATCGTCTAATTATATCTCTCCTGAAAAGAGCTGCTCCTGAGACCCTTCCTGTACGTGGCAGTCTTCCTCTCCTCCACCCAGCTATATCCCAGCGGAGGAAACGAAACACTGTTGGAAAAAATCTTTTTGCTCGGGAAAGCCCACCATTGTTCTAACCAATCGTGTCATCTGAGAGAATCAGATTTTTTCTTGTGATTTACACCCTACAGCTGGTGTATGATAGGTTGTATACTGTATGATAAGACTCTAACTGAGTGATATTCTCCCTGAAGACCCAGTCACCTTGGTACTTTCTTTCCCAAGATGGAGGAAAAGTGTGTCATTATTTTTCACCAAACGCTTCGCCTTCTTCTTGAGATCAGTGACGGAATCTTTCTTCCGTTCTCTAATTCTTAGTTTTCTTCCCCGTCGCTTCGCTGTGGTTGGTCATGATGACGCAACACCTCTCTCTCACCACGTCACTAGTAATGTCCTTCATGTTTCTGTCCTACGACCCATCCTCTCCATCTTATCCTGTTAAATCAACATCATTCCTCCACCTTCGTCCCTCCTCACTCCTACACCGACACTTGCAGTCTTCATACATCAGCTCACTTCTCATTTCTCCTACTTCTTCTAACACGAGACAAATTGTCTCAATTCATTCGGATCTGTTTAGTATTGTCGGAGAAGGAAGCAGTTGCCTGGTTAAATTTGGTCGTGCAATAATGCACTTTCTAACCTTATTTATTTCTAAATCTCGCTCGTTTTCTTCTGATAAATTTCAAAACACCAGACTCTAATCCTGCAACAGTAAAAACCTTGGAGGCATAACCGTATCTTCCATTCATTTATTGAGTTCCAGACATAATGAACATCGTAAAATCTGCTTCCAGAAAGCAGTTATTCACCTTATGATCAGATATTTCTTACCTAAAGGTTCTGATTCACCCAGGTAGGAAGTTCAAATCGGATATCTGGCATGGCTCTAATTCCCCTTCTATATTTGCGACACAGGAATTAAAAGCCTTTCTTATTATTAACTTCTGACTCTCCTGTTAGCGTTCTATCCATCTCCCCAAATGTTGTTTTCTTCTCTCTGTTTTACAGGTATTATTCTGCCACTGCTCTCGCGAGCTATCTGCCAATGTCCCACCTGGATTTTCCAGCAGAAAGGTATAATGGAACTATTGTAACAATCCGTGACATGTTATTCTAATATTTCGAGCAGGTAATGCTAGTTGAAACTGTTACTTTACCTATACCAATTGCCTTTTTTTTCCCCATTTGGTAAGACAAACTCACTCAGCCAGTTTAGCTTAAAACGGACCTGTTATTCTGATAACACTTTCGGAATGTCGATTGTCGAATGTCACTCGACTTGGTGACTTAGGCAAGATCATCCTACGTCACTGACTTACACCAAGTTTCCGTCGCGTCACAAGTATGGTACCAGCTGAATATGGCATTTTTGTAACACCAGCTGAAATAGCTATTCTATAACTTTTTTTCACACTCTAACTGATTGATTTACGTTGATTCATCAGTTGACTCTATTTTCTTTGGTTGATATTGGCTGTCTTACTGCAGTGACATCAACAGACTCTTCTTATTCTAGCACTACCAGATGATCCTGTTGCTTCGGTAACATCAGTAAACTCCATTACTTTAGTATTGGCAACTAACTCTAAGACCAACTGAATCTTCTTTTGTTATAACCAATAGATGGGATTAGCAATATTAGCCGCATCTTCAACCTTGGCGAAATTAATTGACTGATTTTTACCACCGTCAAACTAACGGACTCAGTCACTGAAGACACCATATCCTCTGGAGAAGCAATGTCAGAGCAAAAATGATCTCCGAGATTTATTTGAGAGATTAATTCTATAATACCCCACAACACCAGCCTGAATTTTCCCGTAAGCTTTACACGTTTTCAAATCTGTATCTCTTTTTATATTAGGCAATTTGCATTTTGATAACAATGTTCCATAAAAGAGCGTCTACCATACGGCTTGGTTCGGTGTTTCGCAAATTTACTAAATATTTATCCTCAGGATCAGAGGTGGTTTTTTTTATATGATATTACTGTGTGAGGGTGAGGAAGGGTGAGGTGGCTGCTGGGTGAGTAACAGTAACCTCGGTGTGACTGTGTGAGGGTGTGGAAGGGTGAGGTGGCTGCTGGGTGAGTAACAGTAACCTCGTTGTGACTGTGTGAGGGTGTGGGAGGGTGAGGTGGCTGCTGGGTGAGGCACAGTAACTAACGTCGTTGTCAGGCTGGACACACTCACCCGACACCTCTCATTAAGGTAGGCTGATCATCCCTGGTGCAGAGCTATCACGTACCACGTCGATGTCTGACCTGACACCTCTCTCTCCACGATATCCTCCCACCTTATTTCATAGACTTTGTGTATGGTATAGGTCCAGTAAGGTATGGGGATTGGTATACGTATGGTGCGACATGGTATGGTGTATAGTATAGGTATGGTGGGACATGGTATGGCGCGGTATGGTGTTTGGTATTGAGAAAATGAGTGTGGAAAGATTGACAAAGAGGATGTATGTGTCAAAGGTGGAGGGAACAAAGAAAAGCAGGAGACCAAATTGGAGGTGGAGGGATGGGGTGGAAAAGATTATGAGCGATCGGGGCATGAACACGCAGGTGGGTGAAAGGCGTGCACGGAATAGAGGGAATTGGAACGATGTGGTATACCGGGGTCGACATGCTGTCAATGGATTGAACCGGGGCATGTGAAGCGTCCGGGGTAAACCATGGAAAGGTCTGTGGGGCCTAGATTTGGAAAGGGAGTTTGGTTTCGGTCCATTACACATGACAGCTAGAGACTGAGTGTGAACGGATATGGCCTATTTTCGTCTATATCCTGGCGCTACCTCACTGACGCAAGGGGTGGCGATGCTGTTTCCTGTAGGGCAGGGTGGCGCCGGAAATGGATGAAGGCGAGCAAGTATAAATATGTATATGTGTATATAGGTATATGCATATATGTATATATGTGAATATGAGTGGATGAGTCTTTCTTCGTCTGTTTCCTAGCGCTACCTCGCTAACGCGGGATACTGCAATTAAGTATACTGAAAATCATGTAATATATATATATATATATATATATATATATATATATATATATATATATATATATATATATATATATATATATATATATATACTCATTTCATTATTGATGATAACTGTGTATTCTCTTCCTCCACGTGCCTCTGACAGGTGTATTATACTCAGAAATCATATACATGTTAATCATTTAGAAATGAGATGTGAGGCTCTGCATTTACTCTCCTTGTCTGATTCCGGAACAGATTGACGTCTGTGAACACAACTTCATGAAGTCACTCCGACTACATGCTTTAGACAAGTCTGCAGATATGGATGAGAGTCTCTTCGATGCCACTGACGTCCTGTGTCCAGAGAAAACAGAGCCGAGTGAGGGAGTGTAGCTCAAATCAACAACACTTCGACCCCAACCTTAGCCCCATGTAAAACAGGAGTAATCAAGCAAACGCCTCATGAATAAGAGTTCCGTCGAATAATTTCCCTTCGAAATACCGTTCAGGCAATTTCCCTCCCAAGTTTCACCTGTAAAGTCAAGTAATTAGCCTGTGAATAAGCACTAATTAAAGCTTTTACCTTCCTCCTGCGAGAAACATGTTGCATTTTATACTCTCACGCTTTTCATCGTTCGGGTATGAGCAGTCGCCTGCATCAGGACCTTTCCCTCTTATTCCACAACACAGATCCTATTATTCCGGTCGTATCGGCAGACAACGGACGTGTTATTCCTAAGTATGAATGACGTTAAACTTGGTGGGTAGAAGAACAGAGGACGGATGGATGTCATTTGGCTAGATATAGAGAGATCGAAGATGGGTAGAAAGAGAGTGATTCACTTAGCCTTTTGTAACGAGTGTGAATTGGAAACGGTGTGAGTGGGGGGGAAAAAAAGTATATTTTTGTACCCCAACTGTTGCGGATTGAATGAAAATTTGAGAGTAAAAGATTTTGCCTGTACTGTGTCCCAGGTCGAGGCTGGACCCCAGGATACAGTTAGGGAAAAAGTATGATACTGCTTTTATTGGATGACATGGAGGACATGATGGAGCGTATGTTGATGTGGTATCGTTTGAGGGAAAGCTCAAGTACCTGGGAAAGCTGGGAAATGATAGGATCCCGTCGGAATACATGGCCTCATACACCTCAGCAGTACTCATCCATATCAGGCATGCAGTAATCAGAGTCACCGACAGGTGTGTATGGCACATATTGATCCGCAAAGTCTGGATGAACCGCTGAGACAGTATTTCGTGACTGTTAACCCATATTTTGACAAAATATGACCAATTATTCTGTCAGCAATATTTTCTCATTAGTTGATTTTTTTCTAGATGTATTTGTATATCTGGAGATGGAATATAGTGGGTTTCCCCCCACCCACTGGCATTAGCGTTCATTCTATATTCATGGTCTAGACAGAGGGAACAAAGACTATGTTCCCATGGGACTGTATCAACAAAGATGATACCTGAAGGTTCACGTGAAGATTAATGGAAGGAATAGTGGTGACTTCAGGAAGGAGAGGATATATATGTAAGAACGCTTCAAATGTTATGTCCACGTTGAGGTGGATCATGCCATCCCTCATCCTTCACACAGCACTGTGAACCACTAACACCAGACTCGACATCAATGCCGTACTAAAACCTCGTAGTGTGAGAGGATAAATCTGGTCTTCGAGCTGAGTCGATCGTTCGACCATTTTTTCCGATTCATTGATGAGGCTTCATGATCAGTCACACACAACCTGGCGCCTGCATCTCCAGCTTCAGGAGAAGGATCATATACAGTGGTCCAGCTATCCACAGCCTCCAGCTGACCTACGTCACAACATCTGACTCGTTCAACTGTGATGAAAATCAGTTTAGGAACTATTCCACCACCGGTGAAGTGAACATGATCCCGAGAACTCTGACCCACTAGAGTTAGTCATGGAGACTCAGGACCCCTTTTCTGGGAGTCCTGCAGCGTTGAGGCTGCTCTCCACGTTGGAACAGGGAAAGGTGTCCTCCTTTGGAACAAAAAAATCTTCGACGAGACTGTATTCTTTTCCGTCCCCTGGATTGTATCCAAAGATGTGGGGCGGTGGTAGCCCAGGGGTACTTTTCTGACGTGGTCATTTTTCTGGATGGCTTCTCCATAGTCATCACTAATCTATCTCCGCTTCCACAGAATTTTGGTAGTTCAGGATCAGTAAGGTCTGCAGACAGAGTCCCGTGTGTAACACAGCCCTAGTGAACTTCAAGAGGCAAGCTCCGCTGTTGGAGAGCTGGGAGCAGAGCCTGATGGTTGAAGTCATGTTCTCTGGACAGTGGCTGTCCAATTTAGAATCCCGTTGACAAACGTCGTTGCTCAACAAACACTTGCTGACGCCTCTAACGTGACAGACGTGTCATACATGTGTCACTGGGACTGAAGACAGAGCAGAGCAGCCGCTAAACATAAGCTTAAAGTTCACCACTACAGTGATACATCTCATGTGGGCCGAGAACCAACCAGCTGCTATGATGGATGGTGAGCTGGCTGCGATTACCCTCCACATTTTGTGCTTGACTAGCCTCAGATGAAGTGTGTACCCAGTGGGATAAAACTGTGACATAATGGACGAGTAATTACCCTGGTCATTAATAATGCTGGTCGGGTTAGAGGAGATGGGTTGGCAGGTCATTATGACTAAGGCGATGGGCGGTTATAATGAGATTTCTTTTTTTCCCCCCTTCTTCTTTTTTGATCTAAAGCTTCAGTAATACTTTTATGGTTGTCTAGGCGTTCCATTCCCTCAGCTATAACGTCTATTTGAGTTCCCTCTTCCTTAATCACTCTCGTTCATTTAGCTGGCATCAAGCGACATGTCAGTATTCAGTTTCGCTCTTTATGTATATATACCGTGAACATTGTTGTCCTCCTCAGCTTTTAGTCTTAAAGGATTGAAGGTTTACATTCAAGATGGATTTTCCTCTTTGTTTTTTACTCGCTGATTTACATTCAAGATGGATTTTTCTCTTTCACTTGCTGAGAAACAAAGTCTATTGTATTAGAAAATCTATTGTTTATCTCACACTCATTAGTAAGATTTGATGAAGTTTTCGGGAAAAACAGGGAAGACTGAGTATCTTTCAAAAGGGATCAGAATTGCATGTGAATTGTTGAGTACAATTCGTTCTCGCGAGTGTCATTACTTATGTTGCTGTTAATGTGCATGCCTTCCGTCCTTTGTTGTCTTTGTGGCAGCGAATCTTTTCGTTTAACAAGCCATTAGGTACCTGATATATTTCCCCTTCTGAACATAGGGTCTGTCTTGGCACCTACCACATTTCCATACAGTACTTTCCCTTCACCAGTCACTTGACGCGTCGTGCACACTTGCCAACCCACGCATTCTGAAACCTCCTACTCCAACCCCATTATACTCACCCCCCAACACACCAACCCGAACAAGTCGAACTTCGCTGAACGAGTCACACTAAACACGTATCCTTACCTCTGGGGCCCATCGAATGCCAGTGACCGTAAACCAACCATCAGAAACCCATCTTTACATTGTTAAACCTAGACGTTAAGCCAGAGATACAGATCCTTATATCCATTTCTCCACCCACCAACCCCACCACATTAAGCCCCCACATCCTCACGTTATTTCCCCTCCATGTGAATCCACACTACGTTCGCCATTACTGACACACACACACACACCTACACACACACACACACACACACACACACACCTACACACACACACACACACACACACACACACACCGCCAACTGAAGCAACGGTCATGTGTTTAATACTTTCTCAGGTTCATGTGAATCATGGACCAAAAGGCAAGAGTGGAGGGGGTGCTTGCTTATGGTGCTGATATCAGGGACACGAAGGAGCAGTAAATCTTTAGCATGTGTGATGAAAACACCAAGGAACTACACCCAGGAGGGCGCTGTGTATCGGGTCACGGAGAGGAGAGACCAGAGTGGAAGACGACCCTGTCCTCCCACATGACTACCTCATTGGATTGTGTGTATATAAACACCACAGAGCCTCATCCTTCATTGTAGAATTAAAGCAGACACTTTTATCTTTCCAGAGACATCAACGATGGATAGAATATCAGATCATTACATTATGGGAAGTGTAAAGAAATTTGTCATTTAAGATTCAGTTACGATTAATTGAGTCTTACAATATTAATTCATCCTAGTAAGAGTTAAAGAGGACATTTTGATCATTCAATAGACAATACACGATCCATTTAATACTATATCATCACCCTATCATAGTACAGAATTATACATTATCTATCTGAACACATCTAAAGCATCATTCATTCATAACCTATTTCTTTTCCCATACCAGAATAGACAACCTTAAAATAACAGTAAGGAATAAGATAAAATCGGTGAATGACCCATGACAACCTTGTACTACTGCTAAGTTTTGGATGCATTTCTTAAGAATCTTCAGTTATGAGCAGAAATACACGGAGAGAACTCTGTTTAACCACACTATCTGTTCCTTGCCAGTTCTCGTGGTGACACAGAGTCATGTCCCCACACATTCTTATTTCGAACCTGCGCGTCCTAAGTGATACCCACATGGTATTTACCATCGTCACTGGCCAGTACATGGCATGTAGTGGACTGGACCAATACGCCTGTGGTGGATTGGACATGTACTCATATGGTGGGCTTGACCAGTACTCCTGTGGTGGGCTAGGCCAGTACTCATATGGTGGGCTAGGCCAGTACTCATATGGTGGTTTGGACCAGTACTCATGAGGTAGGCCAGACCAGTTCTCATGAGGTGGGCTAGACCAGTACTCATATGGTGGGCTAGGCCAGTACTTGGTGGGCTGGATCAGTACCAATATGGTGGGCCTGACCAGTACTCATGAGGTGGGATAGGCCAGTACTCATAAGGTGGGCTGGACCAGTACTCATGAGGTGAGCTGGGCCAGTACTCCTGTTATGGGCTGGACCAGTACTCTTGAGGTAGGCTGGATCAGTACTCATGAGATGGGCTAGACCAGTACTCATATGGTGGACTGGATCACTACTCATGAGGTTGGGTGGACCAGTTCGCATATGGTGAACTGGACCAGTACTCATATGGTGGGTTAGGCCAGTACTCACGGTGTGGACTGGACCACTGTGACTCCCTGTGATGGGTTGGACTCCACCCACCTCGCTAATCCCACTGGCTGTAACGTGACGGGCGCTCACAGGGAGGAGTGTTCCCCCTTTACCTCACTCACCCCCAGCCGTTCCTGACTGTCAGAAATTACGTCACATCAAAGGCGTCTCACAGGTGGAAAATTATTCTGACTTCTGGCGAGCTTGAAGCTTAACTGGACATGAAATGTTCTCCACTCTGGAGCAAACGCTCCCAAAGCCACCTGCAGGACACATACGCTTCATATACTGTATTTTTCCTTTTCAGTAGCCGTCATGGCGTGGACAAACGCATGCCCTAGCAGTAGCCATCTCGGATGCAAAGGACGATAATGAGCATGACGAAAAATGAAACAAGCAGTAGCAGGCATTAATTTCAGCTCCAGGGTATTTGTAGATCCGCTTCACAAAGGCGACACGGGAAGGGAGAGAATGTCACAGCTCTACATGTACGAGGGTAGAAGGAGGCTTCGAATGCTCATCACAGTGTGGTCGGTTTCCCCACAGAAGCTGTGGGAAGCAGCAGCCAAATGTGTGTGTGTGTGTGTCGAGGGACAAGCTCGTGAGGCTGCAGTCAGTTCACGAGCCCAGTGGCCGAAATGATACAAGTAGAACAGAGAGAGGGAAGCAATACCACAGGAGGAAGTGGGAGATGGTTGAAGGGAGGTGATAGCAAGAGAGTTCATGAGCAGAAAAGCATCTAAATCTACTCTTGGCTATGAAAAAGCTGGAAGATGATCTATCTGGCATTAGTAAATCGTACTCATTATTACGATGAAAGAGACCCCTTTAGGTAAAGACTAGCTGCTTGAAAGTAAAAGAATTGGATCGCCTCTATGAACAAAAAAGATAAAGTATTGGGACGCGAATTTCTTCACTTCATTAAGAGGGCAAGATATTTCGCAGGCTGTGTTTATATCAATAAATCATTACTGCGGCAATGAATTATGGTGTTTTGTAAATAGATAATACATAAGATAGTGACATTTGGAAAAATACAGAGGAAGAAACTGCGTTTTTGCACGGCTGAATTTAAGCAGGATACTACATTCCCATTTTGAACTGCTGCACAGATCTGCACTAAGAGGAACCTGTTCGTTGAGGAAAAAAAAAGAACGAGTGCTGAAATGAGGGTGGAAAGAAAAATGGGTTGATGTATTTGGGATGAAATTGTCTGCGTAAGAGTAAAAAATGTTTGGAAGGTGAAGCAAAAAGATGATATGCAGAGGAAAGAAAGATGAGAATCGAAAAGGGAGAACCCTGAAGAACACCACCGTTCAGAGGGTAAGAGGGGGGACGCCGTTATAGCAGCGACTATCTCGAAGGGCCGACTGGAAAGGATCAAAGAGAGAAACAGAAAAAATAAGGGAAAAAAATGAATAAGGAAAGTTAGTTGTGCCACATCCTGTCGATGGCTTTGGAGATATCGAGGCCATGGTAAAAAAGCGCCACTAGAATCCCTGAGAGACGAGGACCAGAGGTGGATCATCTAGATGAAAAAAAGGAATCTAAACAGCAACAGACCATTGGATCCTAACGAGGCTGTTTGTGACAGTGGAGCAGAAATGAAATTCATGGACTATAATCATGGACTATAATCCTTCCATCTTTGAAAGTCGAGTCATTAGATAAGGATCTATATATATATATATATATATATATATATATATATATATATATATATATATATATATATATATATATATATATATATATATATATATATTTGTTTACCAATTGGTGTCCTAGCTACGTCACTTGTTGTATACCAACTGACTGTTATATTTCTTTCTCGTATCTCTCCTGATAATGTGATCATTACACGAAAGTGCGCTTGGGAACTTATCGTGTTTCGTTTCCCCCTGGACTCATAGGAATATATATATATATATATATATATATATATATATATATATATATATATGTATATATATATATATATATATATATATATATATATATATATAGCGTATCAACCATCATCATGGAATAAGTCCCATCCCAATTGTGTCATGGTGAAGCCTTTGTGTTGTGTCTATGAATACAAAAGAGGTATTTCCTCGAGGAAGAAAGAGATTGGTCTGAATAATGTATTGAAACTGGGAGGTAACCATGATTAAACAATGGATTTGAATTTCTATTTGCCGGTGTATCTTTCGGAATGGAATATATATATATATATATACTACATGTTAGCACTGGAAGATTGTAGTCACTTGGGACGTACTGAGGTATTTTGAACCGACACAGATGAAACAATTCGCCTTGGCAAGTTATTGAATAAGGCACCATACATTCTTTAGTTCCCCTTGTCTTTAGAAGGTTATTATGCTTCTATTCTATATTTATATTTATTTATCATACTTTGTTGCTGTCTCCCGCGTTAGCGAGGTAGCGCAAGGAAACAGACGAAAGAATGGCCCAACCCACCCACATAAACTTGCATATACATACACATCCATACACGCACATATACATACCTATACATCTCAACGTATGCATAATATACACACACAGACATATACATATATACACATGTACATAATTCATACTGTCTGCCCTCATTCATTCCCGTCGCCACCCCGCCACACATGAAATTCGCTTTTAAAGCTGTCGGATCGTATCTCTCAGACTCGAAGTCTGTTCGAGGCAAGTATAATGCTTAGCATCGATCTCAGTGGAACCTGCTGGCTACCAAGGCATCACACAGGTGAGCGCCTATTGTAACAGCTGCTGGTTGAAGCCAGTGTCCTGTGTCTCTCAGTACTTTTCTTCATGATGAAGGCTCAGTCACGGACAAAAAGTCCACATTAAGGCCGGGTCCTTAATTGACATATAGAGAGAATTATGAAATGGAAAAAAGAAAAGACGAGGGAAAGTATTTACAAATTTTTGATAGAGTGCAAGACCTGTCTTTTGAAATGTGCTAGGTCATAGTTACTGGGAAAGACATGAGAAGGTCGAGAGTTCCAAAGCTTCGACGTGTAGGGAAAGAAGCAGGTATCAAAACGGCCCACCCTTGAGTTGCTGATGGCCACTTTTAGTCTACTATTGGTCGAGAGTCTCGTCCAAACACAGCAACGTCGAATCAGCATAAGGAATAAAAAGGATTAACCAAGGAGTATTTTCACGTCCCCAGACTCTATCAATAGGATTAGGATCCCGAACATATTGCGCCAAGCGTTTCTCAGAACCCCTAAGGTTGATAAGCCAAGGTCGCTGAAGAGTATATAACCATAACCTTATTGTCAACAGATAATTTCAATGGTATTCTTTTATCACATTTAGGAGGGAATAACCTATGGGCATAAAACATAAGATCAGGGGAAGGTACAAGATATTGTATTTTGGTTGACATCATTCATAACCTTCTTGACCATGATTATAATCTCATTGACTATGATCATAATCTCCTCCTTGAGTATTATCATAATCTCCCTAATCATGATCATAATCTCCCTTGACCATGATCATAATCTCCTTCTTGACCATGATCATAATCTCCTCCTTGACTATGATCATAATCTCCTCCTTGACCATGATCATAATCTCCCTGACCATGATCATAATCTCCTTGACCATGATCATAATCTCCCTAACCATGATCACAATCTCCCTGACCATGATCATAATCTCCTTGACCATGATCATAATCTCCCTAACCATGATCACAATCTCCCTGACCATGATCATAATCTCCTTGACCATGAATGCAAAACTTAAAGTTCATAATTATCTTTTTAATGAACTTGCGATGCCTAGAACGTAAGTCGATATTCCCATATCCATCGTTAGTGTGACACGAAAAAAAATGATAAAGCGTTTCTCTTCCTCAATTCTACCGAGCAACGAAAAGATTTTCTCATGTGTGTATAAGATGTATCAGACCCGCATTGTACCTACGTAACTACGACTGTGTATTGCAGTTTCATTTTCCCTGGAAGAAGAACTAAGGGACGTCCATTAACCTACAGTGTTGTGCATAAGGAATAAGTTATACGGGGGTATCTGAAGATCTAGGATCCTCAGGAGACTAAAACAGCTTCGGTGCCTGAGAGACACTGATTAGTAAGACCCAGGAAGGACGCCTTGTCTACCCTCATTTGCCTCACACTCCCGACCCCCTCCTCCCTTAGCTGGTCATCCACCTGATCCCTCTTTTATCCCTCTCACCGCCTCATTATCCCCTGATGGCTTTACTCTTTCCTTTGTTTCCACTGTTCATCTCATAATGATCCATCCTTTCCTTTTCTTTTCTTTTTTTTTCATCTCGTCGAATCTCAAGGGTCGGGTTAGCATTCATGATAACATAAACCAGAGTTAACGCCATCGTGTTCAAGGATCACAGCGTCCTCCTCAAGGTCATGCCCTTGGGTCGTGCCTTCGTGTTCTAGGGGTCGTACCGTCATGCTCTAAGGGTCGTGTCGTCAAACCCTTGGGTCGCAAAGACATGCCCTTGGGTCGTGCTGTCTTGTTCTAGGGTCATGCCGTCATGCCCTTGGGTCGTGCCGTCATGTTCAAGGGTCGTGTCGTCAAGCCCTTGGGTCGTGCTATCATGCCCTAGGGTCGTACCGTTGTGGTCATAAAGTTTAGACTTCAGGCAGTATCACGGCTGATAAAAGTAGTGACCAGAGAGAAATAATGAAGTATATAATAACAACATAAATGCAAGGACAACACAGCAAGGAGCGAGAGGAGATCCTGTGAAGGAGGAGGAGGGTGAGGAAGAAGAGACTGTGGCACGATAAAAGTAACGACAAGTTTACGAGAGAAAGTTACTGAGGAAACCACACTTGGGATCAGACAGTTCTTTCCACTCCTGCTGGAAAACTGTGCCGGGCCTCAGATTGTCCAAAACTTGCGTATAAAAAGATACAAAGGAAGTTATATTGGAGTCAGGGTAAAAGTTTCCCCTGGCCAGCTGGTGGGTGGCTAGACGATTATATCTGGTGGCGCTCGCAGGGGCAGTTCCCACCTCCATTTATTCCTGACCAGAGGAGAAAACATTAGTCGCGATCCCGGTCAGTTTAACTGTCAGCACCGGGTAAACAGAGACCTCAGGAGGCAAACACCATACACACTGCCAGATAAGTGTCAGCACCAGGTGAACAGAGGCCTCAGGAGGCAAACACCAGACACACTGTCAGTTGTCAGCACCAAGCAAACAAAGGCAGTAGGAGGCAAACCCCTAACACATTGTTAGTTAACTGTTAGCACCAGTAAACAGAGACTGGAAGAGACAAACACCAGACTTACCGTCAGTTAACTGTCAGTACCAGGTAAACAGCAGCTGGACGAGATAAACACTAGACCATATTTCATTTCATATTCCGTCTCGAAGAATGAAACCAATTTCAATCATAATGACAACGTAGGTTTATTAGGTCAGGTGCCTAACGTGACTGACCCGGGTGATCCAGCACCTCTGCTGCTTCAGCTGCTTTCGTTGATAATAATCTCTCTATACCAGGTCTGGCCAAGTGACCACTCAAATACGTGTCTCAGTTAACCGTATATCAGTGGTATACATAATTGGGTTTAAAGAGTTGAAATCCATAACAATGGATTAAGCCTTTTAGCCTAAGTTCATTTGTTAGCTCAGAAACTCCAAGTCGCACAGGTCCTAGGATACGTGAGATGACTTAAGATATGGTGGTTTGAGAGACTGGGAAGAAGAAAAAGCTATTTCTCTTTAGTATGCAACGTAGACAGTTTTGCTTTCAAGAGTGGGGAACACATGAAACGAAATCAACGCGCGGAAATGCAAATGTAGTTGAAATGTATTGAATATTTTGTCTGTTGGGAGTAGCTCAAGAATATTAAGTGCTTTACGATCGTTAATGTAATCGTTGTCCTTAGTTATCTTTTATCATCAAAGATAATTTGTTTCGTCCTTGTTTGCATCAGTGTAAACACTACGTATCCATGAGGCAGAAGGGAACCCACACCAGCGACGCAACATTTCTAAACTGTTGTCTATTGGTGGAATTGCTCATGCGTGTATCACGCATACCTGCACAAGAATGTTATTCGTCAACTCATAAATTATCATCTCTTTAGCTCATGATGTTATCTTTCCCTCTCTTGGTAACAATAGCCACACCTGACACGCTCACCCAAGCCCACATATACAGTATACCTGTAACACAACACAAACCCAGATATATACCTGTAGTACAACACAGAGGATCTTGACCCTGACACCAAGGCACTATATGGCAACAAGCACCATGACCTGGTTTTGGTGCCATGACGACATCAAACGGCAACAGGAGCTCTCGACTTTGGTTTTCGTGATCAGTCGTATGGCAATGGATTACTCAAGGGAGAGACTGATTTAGGAAACTGATAACCAGATCATCATCACATCAAACAGGGTCGTGGTCTGTAGTTCACTGTTGGACACCTGGAGTAAAAGCTATGAACGTGTCTGGCATATCAATAGGCAAAACACGGACTCGCAATCAAGAACGAAACTTTACATAAAACTTGGCTCACATTGAGATGGACGATCAAGATCATAAAGATTTACTCAGAGATGGACAATCGACATCATAAAACTTTGCTGAAAAAGGAGAGTGATTCTTTATGATGTCGATCGTTCGTCTTAGACTAGAGCAGAGTTTTATGTACAGTAAAGTCTCCTCCTTCCTGACAAGTGACTGTGAGTCTGTGTTCTCCCTGCTTGATGGCGACGCACGTTCGTGCCTTTTACTGTACTGTGTCTCGCAGGCAAGAGTGACTGGCATACAGCCGATGGAGTAGATGCCATTACGATAAGGAATTGATTCCAATTACGTTTTTACTTCCCACTCCTGACTAGTCCAGAGACGTCAGCTGACGAGGAGAGGAGCCACCGGCGCCCGGAGAGAGAGAGAGAGAGAGAGAGAGAGAGAGAGAGAGAGAGAGAGAGAGAGAGAGAGAGAGAGAGAAAGAGAGAAAGAGAGAATATTGGTCTATTTAGCAAAGGAAGTTGATCCAGTGAATAACACAGAAGTGTGAGGAGTCAAATGATTCATCCGTGGACGTGATGCAGGTGCGAGGAGTCAAATGACTCACTCACGGACGTTGTAGAAGCGTGGGAGGAAGGGGAGGAGAGTCGGATGATTCATTCGTAGAAAGGTGGTGGAAGTGTGGAGAGTCAAATGACTCGCCCAGCAAACGACAAATATTTATCAAGGACAAAACGTGGAATATGAATGATTTGAAGTTCAGAGTTGGTAAAATCGCACGAATTGTGTTAACTTGATTGCATACTGAACGAGTTAAGAAGGAAAAAAAAAGAAGAAAGAATTGAGAAGGATAAAATAGAATGACGTTCAGAAAATAAAGATGCTTTCTACATTTGGTTGTTTCAAAATGACGGAATGTCATATTCATGCAAATTTTTTAACCCAGGAGCTCACCAAACCTCTTCCAGCCATTTCCTGCTTGTCTACAGAGGATATATATGAGACTGTCTTCGACAATGGAGCACAATGACGCCCTGGAGTCCTTCGCCATCAAAGAAATGCTCAAATACAAGATAGTCCAGCGGACAAAAGAATCGAAACGTTCCCCTTTTTTTTCTAGTTCTGAAGAAAATTATTCTGTACAGCTGGTTTCCATCGTGTCTTCTGTAACAGCGTCTTGTACCCACAGTCGAGAGGTACTCCTGGAGTGGACCAAGAGTCAGGTCACTGACCCTGTGAACCTTCACGAGGCCAGTCCATGAGTGGAACTGCTTCCATTTGCAAGACTTTTCTCTGAACGCTGCATGTACCTTCCTGAGTTGAAAGACCTTTGGTAAAATGACCTCGTAATGCCCATTGTCCAAGGTTTCCGGCTCTGATGCTAGCAATCCTGTTTGATGAAGGTATTGTGTGAGTGTGTGTGTGTGCGCGTGTGCGTGTGTGTGTGTGTGTGTCTGTGTGCTTACTATCTGTATCTAACGGGGAGAGAATTTTATACTTGTGTTATTCTTTCTCTCAAACTTGCTATACATGGATATATCCATCCCCTTCGCTATCATTATTACTTTCATCAAACTTTGATCACCTCTGTTATCTTTAGCCACAAACTTTACCAACGGTCTTATCAACACTTATTTCCAACATTTTTATTCTCTTCACCAACACTGTATTTCCACCATCATCACTCTCGGCTTCAATCACAACCACTATTCATCACTATCAGTATCCAGACTTTGCCATTACATTCACCATGATCATCACCATCATCACGGTGGCTTATTCTTCACCAACAGTGTCATCATCACTAGCAAACACAACCGTCACAATCAGCAACCCCGTCAACATCTTCACTATTCCTCATCATCATCTTCACTATCATCCACCCACTGCTACCCCTCATCATCCACATGTAATTCACTATACCCATCAAGATTTCACTTCGAACGTACTTGTTTTGTTTTTTTTAATTCCTTCTTTTCTTTGTCTGGTTCTCTTTAGGGTTGTAATATTCTCTGGAGCAAATATTCAGATTATCTTCAATGACATTTTATTACTTCAGATACAGAGAGAAACATTTCCCTAATGACGAGAGGTTACTTATTGTAATACAGAAGTTCTTATTCGATATTTTGATGTCAGCTGCCAATAGTTCCAAATGCCGGTCAATATGATGCTTTTCAACTACATATGATTACTTATATATGAGGCAAAATTCCACCCGGCTCTTTTAGTCGCTTTCTACGACACGCAGGGAATACGGGAGTAGATCTCTTTCTCCTCTTACCCCAGAGTTTTCGACGTGCCGTCAATGGGCTGAGTCATGGCAGGTGAAGCGGGCGGGGGGAAACCATAGAAAGGTCTATGGGGCCTGGTTGTGGATAGGGGAGCTGTATGGTCTCGGTGCATTACACGCGACAGCTACAGAATGGATGAGGCAATGCTGTTTTTTTTCATCGTCTGTTCCTGACGCTGCTTCGCTAACGCGGGAAACAGCGATCTAGAGTGAAAGGAATGGGAAAAAATAGTGACCTCGGTACTAATATATATATATATATATATATATATATATATATATATATATATATATATATATATATATATATATATATGAAGTTGAAATCGCAATTCAGTGGGAGTTCAGTTAATTTCATTTAATATGTAATTTTTCTATTCATGCAACACTACATATTTCACGGAGACAATCCTCTTCATCAGGTGCAAATAATTTGTAAAGTTTTTTTCTTTTTTTTAAAATGCCAACACCAACACAAAAATCCCGTCTCGCCTCTGCCATTCTCGACTACATACTAGCCTGATTGTTAAAGGGAATGTGGGGGGGTGCTGTGTGGTTATGGGGGGGGGGTTGTTTGAAGGGGTTGAGTTAGTCTGGGTAAACCATCCCACCCCCACCCCACACAAACCACCCCCCTTAACCACACGGCATCCCCCACTTTCCCACAATCGGTCAGGCTTGTGTGTGGTCGAGAATGGCAGAGGTGGAATTCTTGTGATGGTGTTCGGACTTTAAGAAAAGATGAGGAAGACTGTCTCCGTGAACTATGTAGCGTTGCATGAATAGAAAAATTACAATCTAAATGAAATTAACTCCTACTGAATTGCAATTTCAACTTCATATATCTTTTTTTTTTTCCAAAAGAAGGAACAGAGAAGGGGGGCCAGGTGAGGATATTCACTCAAAGGCCCGGTCCTCTGTTCTTAACGCTACCTCGCTATCGCGGAAAATGGCGAATAGTATGAAAGAAAAGAAAGAATATATGTATATATATATATATATATATATATATATATATATATATATATATATATATATATATATATATATATATATATATATATATACTAGTGACCATGCTTTTGCGCCCGTGGGAGGTGTTGACTATAATATCCACTGAATAACAATGAACAATAATTCCTGGCAGTGTTTGAATGAGGTTATTTCACTGGAATTTCAGTGGCGATCGCTCAGAGTGCTCCCCCTCCTCTTTTAGTCTTATTACATATCTTTTGGCACTGGTCTTTGTGCCAGTCAACACCTCACACGTCAAAGGTAATAATAATCTACCAGGCAATTTAGGAACGTCATTCCTGTTCATGAAAATATATTTGAAGCAATTCTTTATATTTTTCATTTTTTTTTTTATATTCTGCCTTGTATGTAAGACTGAGATCATACTCACTTTTCTACAATCACAAGGAAGGTTTATTTGATTTGATGTTCAGTCTGTGAAAATATAAATCTGATCAGAGAACATGAAATATCAAGGCAGGAGAATCATGTTGATGGGAGATATCAAATTTATTTCGTGTTATCTCTAAGAAATGATTTCAAAAACATCGGATGAAAAGATGCGATTCTTTTTCTTTTTCTTTTTGCTACATCATTTCCGATTTGTTCTCTAGGTGTACATTGGAGAAATATGCTCTAAAGAAAACACGATGATGAAGAGTGTCACATAATCTTCAAAAGATGCAAAAACTCTCGTGTATCAAGAATGTCTGCAATTGCCATAAAAGGTTTGTAGCTAATGTACAACAAGGCCACACATGGCCATGGGACTGACCATGAGACCATGAGACCATACAGGTCTCTCAAACTTCAGGCTTGATAACGTGTCCAACATTTACCGGATCCTCTTCAGGTGAGTTAAGGAAAACTGGAAACGCAGAAAGGGAGACAAACAGGGCAACTGTTGCATTCCAACTGCCTATGAATAAACCTTACAGCGAAGCTGGTGGTGCGGGAGCTGCTCCCTCCTGGTAGGGAGAAGGTCCAGGGAGTATTACAGGAACCACACCCTGGGGACGGGTTCCGTGAAGTGTGGGAGCTGGGGTTCCCCAAAATAGCAAGTTCATGCAGGGAATCTTTGACCTTTGATGCCGACCAAAATGCCTGCCTTGTACCGCCGGTCCTCTGATGAATGTGAATACAGCTGGAGATGTTTTGTTATAATCCTCTCAGGCTGGGGGAGCGGAGGAAGCATTGCATGTATCCTTAACACGAGAGACAACAACGGGAAACCCAGTTGTCTCTTTCTCTAAGAGAGAAACATGAGAGCGGACGCAAAGAGCATCAAATATGGACGCCTGTAATGAAGGACGTGATGCAAACGAAATGCCTTGCTTAACTCCTCTTCTAGTGACGATTATATATCACCAGTGGGTACAGGACGTGCTGTCTTCTCTGTCTAGAATTACTATAACCAAAACCGTAAAAGGTGGAAAGGATTTCTTCACAACTCAACCCTGGACGAAATAATTGTCTATAATATTATTCCATTTTTCCAGATCGCAAGGCCAGAACATTTCATGCCACAGTATTCATGGACACAGCTTCAACAGCACTACAAAAATTACTACCCTACTAAGGTTTTTCTTTAATACGTATAAGCACAGGTGATTGAGTAAGTCCTGCATTGCCCTCCTGCAAGTATTCGTAACCTATATGGTTTGGCTTAATGGTTAGCAGATAAGATTGTCACTACTCCTACCCAGAGGTAATATTACTGGTTACAACACTTGAGCATTCTATTGCCACACAGGATGGCTGTGTCAACAAGTTGTTTACAGAGCCTCCCTGCATCACCGCACAACAATACCAAACAAAGGTTTAATATCAGAGACCAGCAACCCTGACCCACAGTGCTGTGTTAGACAGGCATGTGAAATATCTTTACAGCTCTCGTCTGATCCCACCAGGTGAAAGACACGGCAGACAAGATACGTTCCATTAGCTACACAAAATTGGAGGATACTTGTGTCTACAGGCACTAGTTTACCGTATTTGTTTAGCTTGATATGTGTGTTATTGGTCAAGGTAATTTATTCGTGGAAATGGAAATGGAGTGGAAATGACCCACGATAGACCAGACTCTTGGAGACGTTGACAGACATCTGAGCAGAGGTTACTCTGGCTTTATCTGTTGGGTCGCAATGGTTTCTTAGGCTCATAACAATACACATGAACCATCCACTGGATGGCCATTCCTCAAGAGTCTCTTATGGGGAGGAGGCGAAAGGCTGCCTTAGGCATATACCCTGAAGCCCCTAGTTGCCCTTGGAGTCCTCTCACCTGGTCTTATGTGGGTCAGTCAGTATTGCCACAAGCGACACACTCGTCTGTCGTCCCTTGATACACGTAGCGAATTTACTTTATACAAGTCCCGTTTTCACTTTTTTTATCAGGAAAATATAGAATATTTGGAACTCCTACTTTTAGGGAAGGTAATAAAACTTTTGCTCATAATCTGAGACCGTTTTTCAAAAGCCAGCACAAAGAGTCGTAATCTAAGGACAAACACGATTACTTATCTCTATGTAGAGATTCGATTTTTGGGGGCACGTATCCTGTGTAGGATATTTTCATCTTCCGACTAAGTCGACAAATCTTTTTAAAAGCCAGGAATACCCTGAGGAAATTACCTTGATGTTAGGTTGGGGGATATTGGGTCATGATGCGGTCGTAATGCAGATCAACTTGCGAAATTGATATTGGTCAATGTGATCCACGCAAAAAAAAAAAGGAGAGAAAAAACTAGATTTTTTTTGCTATATTTTGTGAGGAAACATTTAAATGGTGCGAATGATAGGAATATGATATGTTGTTTCGTCGGTGTCTATGGACGAGAATGGGATATGTAGACACATACACCCATGTCTGAACATGGTGTACCGTGGAATATAGATGTTATAACCATCGACTGTATCATTTCAGAGTGATCAATAGCGCACCTCCTTCGTGATCATATGTCCTCTGTGTGTGTTAGTTGCTGAGTAGAAAATCGCTTATGATTGCAAGGTATCGGGACTGGACCCCTAAAACCCAAGGCACTTACCATAGAAGGGATGAGTATCATATTACCATAAATAAAGTCAAGTATTCAGGTCTTATTGCGTCCATCTCCCACAGCGTATGAACACTAAGCATTCGGTGCTGTCTTGTTACTCTAGATTCACCGCATACTGCCCCAGTCATTAGATACACTAAAATATGTAATATATAATGTTATATACACCCGAGTGTACATGACATTCTACACATTCATGGTGATAACCAGTGAATATATCAAACGATGTATATATTGATGCTTCCTTAACATTCACCGTGATAGTGACCCAACCAACACGAGGTAAAACTACACACAGGGTGAATCAAACCCACTCGGTGTAAAAAAACAGATGTTACGCCTTATACATGACAGCAAACACTTATGCTTGCTAAACATTGATCAACGAGAGAGAGAGGGCATTAACGCGATGCATTATCTGGGGCTGTGAGCTTCCTACCTCCCGGTAAAGAACGTGAGCTAAGCCCGGAAGGATCATACAGAGTTACGCATTAAGAGATCTGGAATTATTTCAGAGGCAGAGGAGGAGCGGTGGAATGCTGCGAGGCAGATGTGGAAGCTTTTTACTCACGTAATGAGCCTGGTTGAGGATGTGGATGTGACTGGAAAGCCTGTTTGTGCGTCGTCTGCTCATGGAGTTGTGTTTGGAGTTAATGGTGATAGATAAATAGATAGATAGAAAGATAGATAGATGAATAGACAGATAGATAGATAGACAGATAAATAGATAGATAGATAGATGAATGGATAGATAGATAGATAGATAGATAGATAGATAAATAGACAGATGGATAGATGGATAGATAGATAAATAGATAGATGAATAGATAGATAGATAGATACAGATATATTAGATGATAAATAAACGTCCATGCCCCAGATTAAAGATACTTAAATTGGTAACTTACTGTCGTGAAGACGATTCTTGTCGTGGTAAACACAAGAAAAAGAACTAGACAATGTTGTCTCTCAGACCTTTAAGGTCAGCACGCTTCAAGGCCTCCTTGTCTCGCCAGTTCTGGATCACTTGAGATTCTGTAGAGTTGAAAAGAAAACAGTCGAACTCTACTCGAAGGTTTTGCAGTTCACGACAAACAAATGCAGTCGTTGGAAATGAAATACGACGATTTGAACACCGAAGTTTGTTAGTCAGAAATATTACGCAAGATCATTGTGATGGGTTAGTTTAAACTTTGAAGTCGCGACTCCAGAAAATTGATCACTTCATGATGGCCAAGTTCACAGAGGGTTGACAATACCTGAATCATACATTCCTTGTCGTCCTCCTTCCTTGATGTCGACACATCCTGAGGACTCAGTGCCTTTGCGGTGACCAATCCTTGTGGGATGAAACCCCTAAATGGTCCAATATCCTTCTTAAAGGTCTTCGAGGCACCGAATACCAAAGACATCCATTCGTACTGTGAACAAGGAAGGATACGAACCCGAAGAATAAGTCTTAACTCATGCCTTATTTCGGTTCATCACTCGAACGCAACACTCACGTTTCATCACACGAAATACCTGAAGCAAAAGCTTCCAGAGCCTCTCAAATATCACCTGGGTCCGTAGTATAATTACTATGATGCCCAGGGGTGTGTAGTTATATCTGCTGCAGCATGCAAATACCCTTGTACCAAAACATACTGAACCAAACAAAGGCGCAAACGCTCTCGCCTGCATATGAATAGGATTCATACAAAGTCTCAGCTTAACCAGCATACGAACAGTGGCCTCCAACAGATGCATACTGACACACTCAGCAGTGTTGGTGGTACTGGGTTTGGGCAGTTGAAGCTCTTGTGGTGGTGATGGTAACCACTAGTAAGGTTGATGTGGATGGCGTGGTTCTGCTGGTGGAGGGTACAACACAAATATTGCGGTATGCGACGCGTGACTGTAAAATGGACGGCAAGTGAACCATACACAGCATTATGCAAATGTTTGAAACATCAAACTGACCGAGTTTTGACGGGTTGCAGCGAGAGGCTCAACATGCGTCCTGCATTTAATCAGGGAACTCCAGAAAAAATTAAAAGAGGGTGACTGTACAAACCATTCTTACACTATAGATAAATTACGTCCTATACCAACTGATTGGTAAGATTCATCTACATCAAGATTCTAACTGTGCCATGTCTGGCAGTGAGAGAGAGAGAGAGAGAGAGAGAGAGAGAGAGAGAGAGAGAGAGAGAGAGAGAGAGAGAGAGAGAGAATTCTGTATAATGCCCTGAGCATTATTATAACAATTTTATTCAAGATCCTCTCACCGTGGGGTCGGTGACGAGCAGTGATACGAAAGCCATTCAAGCAAGTGCCGACTTACGGTGACCAATGGTTGCACTGTAGTGGTGGTGATGTGACTGCTACGGTGATCATAGTCATGGTAGATAGGTATGGGCTCAGGCTACGGTGTAGGAGAAGCCCGAGACGACAAAGAAGGACGAAGCACTGAGGAAACCTGGGTCTTCATGAAAGACTGAGGAGTGCTGGGGAAACTGGTGTAAAATGGGAAAGGAATTGGGTGTTGGGGAAATTGGCGTAATGGAAAGGATTGGGGTGTTGGGCAGATTGGTGAAATTAAGAAGGATTTGGGGTGCTGGGGAAGCTGACGTGGAAGGACTGGTGTTAGGAAAATTGGTGTAATTGGGAAGGCTTTGGTGTTCTGGGGAAATGTGTAATGGGAGGGACTTGGGTGCTTGGGGAAAGAGAGTGCCGATCAAGACCTGCCTGAAGGAGACTTCAGGACTTAAAGGAAGTTGAGGAAAGCTTAAGGTCTGGGCACCTCAAGCACCCGACATTAGCGAGGCCAGGGAGACAGCAACTGTTAGGTTATGTATCGGCCAAGTTTGCCTCTCTCTCTCTCTCTCTCTCTCTCTCTCTCTCTCTCTCTCTCTCTCTCTCTCTCTCTCTCTCTCTCTCTCGTGCCAACTTTGGCCACAATATCGCGGAGGATCCCAAAGTGATGTTCATGACGGTTTTATGCATGAATTGTGAAAGCTGTGGGTGGGAGGGAGGCAGCGCGCTGGCCCCACACGTCATGAGAAGAAGCACTCCAAACTTTGCACCGGCTCTTCCACGAAGGCGGAACTTTAGCCGCTCACAAACACACACAGAATACTGCTGCACCTTCGGAAGTCTTCGCTCATCACAGGACTCGTAATTAGAGCCTTCTTTTACTCGTTCATTTACCTCTTTTTTCCATCGTGATTTGCCTTCTCGTTCTTTCACATCCTCTTCATCCTCCTTCTCTTCATCATTTTCAGAAGCCAATTTTTTTTACTGTGGATCGGAGGAATGTATGTATATATATATATATATATATATATATATATATATATATATATATATATATATATATATATATATATATATATATATGAACATCATCTTGTATATCGGAGCTATGAGTTATCATTATCATGTGCCTGCAGATCAGAGCTACGCAGACCAACACCTGCAAAATACTTCAAGCACAGGTTCCTAGCACACGGATACTCATGTGCTTAGTTAGTCAAGAGGCCAGTGTGGGACAGTGGTGAGTAATACACAGTGTGTAGCACTGTAGTAGTACACATGTGTAGCACTGCAGTAGTACACAGTGTGCCGTAGCGTTGTGGTACACAGGGCGTAACAGTGCAAAACAGTGACAAAGATGTCCCATCAAAGAGCAAACTTAGCCTACCAGACCAGCATATTTCTAGCATCAAATACTCTTACAATCATGTACAGCTTGACCATGAAATAGACACGTCTTCCTTCCTCGAAAAGACTTTCTGGTTGAGACTGTTGTGTGTCGACCTGGGCGAAAGCAAACCCAAAAACCAGCAATGCTGTTAAACGTCAGTCATGCTCGTGTTTCTCCCTTGCCCCCTAACCGACCAACCATAACCAGCACAAACCAATCTAGCTCACAGCAATGCAATATTGTCAGCTCATCATCGTTGACTTCCAAAAGAGTCGGAGCGGCTGAGAGCGTTAATGAGGTGGTACCTTACGCCATAAAATCATGACCCATCGGAGTGTATAATCTTTTGTATCGTTCTTAAATGACTATAATTTGGAAAACTTAGCAAGCAACCCCGCGTGAGCTGTATTGTCAGATGTTTTAAACCCTGGTTTAATGTCTGATGATGTACAAGCCTCATTTGTGGTAATCGATTCCAGTTTGTGATCTGCTACACACTATACCGCTTCATGTTTAAGGTATCAGGGGATGTACAGTAGGAGCACTAAGAAGTAATTTCTTGTAATCGTACACTTGACTGTTAGTGTTATTGGAGGAGGTGGTTGGGATGGTGTGGAAGTGATCACGTCTCCAGCGATGTGGCGCAGCAGCAGCAGCAACACAAGACGCAGCCAGTCAGTTGCCCGCCCTCGACCCTCACATCTACCATTGTCTATCTGTCTCATCTGCTCCACTACGCTGACAGGGTCAAGCCTTCGCTGCTTTCATCATAAATGTAGTTCCTACTTCTCCTACTCCTTTCCCCACCTGATTTCCTTCATTTTTCATTCATCTCATCTCCACACAACTCCACACATGAACGATCCACTCTCGCATCAACATCACACTTTAACTCTACTGGAGGATCTACCACTCTTTGTAATACATATCCGACATCAGAAACCATTAAGATATCCAATGGATGAGAGCTAAGAAACCTGCAACTCGAGATTCTTGTCATGAAAGTGATCCCGGTGTTTACCAGGAAGGGGGACATTTCTGTCTTTACGGCCCCGCAGTACAGGAAGAGGAGAATATATATTCTATTGTGGAAGAAGAGGCATCCACCCAGGGAGAGGAGGAGGAGGAGGAGGAGGAGGAGGAGGAGGAGGAGGAGGAAGGTTGCCAGCACCAGGTCAGGGAGGAAGACAGGATGGTGGCACAAGGCTAAGGAGGGAGATGCTGGTGGCGCCAAGCCAGGGAGAGAGAGAGAGAGCTAAGAAGGGAGATGACGGTGACGCTAAGCCAGGGAGGAAGATGATGATGATGCCACAAGGCCAGGTAGGGAGATGATAGTGGCACCAAGACCATGAAGGGAGATGATGGTGACCCTAAGCCAGGGTGGAAGATGATGATACCACGAACCCTAGGAGAGTGAAGAGGAAGGCACCAGGCAAGGGAGTGGAAGGAACTGGTAGAAAGACTACGAAATATACCAAATATGCTCACTGAATTAATGGTTAAACATATTGCTCTGCTTGGGTGAATTCCTTTATATCTGAAAGAAAAAAAAGAAACTAAGAAAATATTCCGTTAGGTAACGGTTCACAATTTCCTGTACACCTTCCCATGGTTGTGAACTTTACTGTGAATCACCTCGTACAACAATACCAGTATTCATATTATGAATACTAGTCTGCAGAATGCCTTCAAAAATGAGTTCCTCTCTTGAAAAATGCAAGCAGCGATGCAGTTCAAGAAGATTTGCCAGAAAGGAAACATTCATTTCTCGTTGTTTTCACTAAGTCTTTCGTCCCTGTGGGTGGAGAGGTAATATATAAACTGGAGAGAAATACCGCAATACGACCACAGAGCGTAAAGGAGTATAGCAAAAATACACTCTAGAAGACGTGGCTTTGAACAGGAATTCCACCGAAACAAAATAGCATCAGCGATCAACAACAACGCCATTCTCCTCACACAATAGAATCCGAACTTCACTCAGTCGAAAACTGCAATTCGATCTTCCTCTCTTATACTTAGCTCACCTTCTACAAGTAAACCCTGATATGATACCCACTGTATCTACCCATTTTCAAAGCAGTCGAAAGAAAGAAAAACCTGCTTAAGTCGGTCTGTTCCTAATAATCAGAGACAAACTGAATGTGAGAGTTGAGGGGGAAAACAATGTGAATATAGAACAATCCAGGAGTGGGTAAGCTACTGGCTTATCTACCCTCACACAGCTTTAGAGATGTATCTATAGATCTGCCATCTCTGCAGTAGAAGGAGGTGGGAGTCAAATATTTTGTATCAGCCTAATGTATAATATTTGTCACACTACATCACTCTTCATGTCATGTAGTATCAAAATATCTAAGTGTTTCGAAGCATTCTTAAGATGCAAAACAAAAGACAAGCAATGAAGAGATGAAATTTTAAACAAACACATACATAGGTGTAATCAACAAATTTTTGTGTCATATCACAGTAATAACAACTGTGTCATGGCACAGTAACAATAGTTGTGTCACAGCACAGTAACAACATTTGTGTCATAACACAATATCAACAATTGTGTCATAAGGAAAATGAGTTTCATATATATCTATTTTTCTTCCCAGGAATCTTGGTTGCCTCAGTAAACCTTCCTTTATGGTCTATAATGACGTCCTGGGATTTGATGTCACGCTGGGTCATGTCAGCGTCCCTGACTTGCTCCTCAGTTCGTCTTAGGCCGAGTAATAAAGTTGTTGAACTTATGGACATAATCCTGCGTGCAGATATATTACCCAGGATGATCTGCCGTGGATGGTAACGGGGATATTGTTTAACCCAGGATGATCTGTTGTGGAGGGCAATCGGAATATTGTGTTACCCAGGACGATCTGCCTCAGAGGGCAAACCGGAATATTGTGTTACCCAGGATGATCTGCTTTGAATGGGGACCAGAATTACTTTGACGAACACTGATGAAGGAACGCGAAGAATCAAGGAAGTTCTGATGAACGTTATTTGACGACGTAGCGCAAGGGAAAGTGACGACGACTGAAGAACCTCGTGGAAAAGTTAAGAAGACAAGGAAGAGCAGAAAATACGAATCTCGTTGAAATAGAGGAAAGAGAATAACTAAGGAGAAAGTTCGTGGCGCAGAGGAAGAAATAAAACTGATAAAAATTGCCTCAGAAAAGGATTTAGTGGTCGAGTTTTGGAGGGAGGAAGGGAAGCGTCCTTCACGAAGGGAACGACCCACCAAGTTATGCCTCGAACGTTTCAGAGGGACGGTGGAGGTTGGAGGAGGACCTCCTGAGTGGCTCCGTCGTACTCTCCGAAGAGGAGGAGGCTCCTCCTGCAAGAGGGTCACGTAAGTATAAATACTTACGATTCCTGATTTACGATGCTCATTACTGCAACCGATCCAGGACACAGACAGAACACGTGCGGTATTAATCAAAGCCTTTAGTGAACGCAAGGATACCTTGAAATGAGGAGGTAGTCCTCGTCAACACAGAATCAAATCCTTGATCGTTGAGCGGGAAGAAATAGCGTCTCCAGTAGGCTAGCTCATGAGGCTGGTCAATGACGAACTTAGTCTATCGTGAGCTCAAAGAGATGACGGAAGAAATTTCTGGTGCTGTTTAACTGGCACTCAAGTTAAGCAGGTCATCTTTACCGTACGCTGAGACTGACTTCTTTCCTTCATGTGCTTTAAAGTTTACAGGATCTGAACCTGAATGGAATTCTGTGTATCACAATAAATGAAAGAATGCGTCCTAAACCTCTACTTTTATATTCCACTTGTAGGTGTTCTAATCTACTTACACATTTTTAATATGCTTTCATAACCTTATGTGCTTTAATTAGAGGTTCTGAACCTGATTGGAATTCTGTGTATTACAATAAATGAAGGAATGCGTCCTAAACCTCTTCTTTCATATCTCACTTGCAGGTGTTCTAATCTACTTACACGTTTTTTGATATTCTTTCTTAACCTTTAGAGATACAATGAGAATATCGATGCCTCTCACATTAAGGCTAGTCGAACACTCATCTTTATAATCTAACTCTATCAGATAACATCTATCTGTGGTATCGAACGAGAAGAACAGGATCCAAACGTCCTCCTACCACCCAATCATCAGCAGTGAGGTCAGGGTGTCGCGTGACCCCAATCATACCTCAAGGTGACCACAGACATTGACAACACTTGAAATATTTTCTCGAGGAATTTGAGAAATTCTGCATTTGGCTTGGCGCTCACGTGGGTGAGAGGGAGCCACACTTGGCCGGGGGGTGGAAATGGACGTCTGAAACGAATAAAGTTTCCCCAGTCTGTGGCCAGAATGGATGGGGGTGTAAGAGAAGGACAAGGGGAAAAAAAAGAACATCAGGAAAGAGGAACAAGAATGGGTACAAAGGGAGAAAGATGTTTCCTCCCCTTAGCACAACGACACGACCTTTGAGGTTTGAACTTCGACATGACCTTTAAGGATCAGGTTTAAGGTCATGCCATCACATCCAAAGGTCAGTCCGTCGTGTTCAAGGGACTGCTTGTGATATATGAATACGTTCGTTTCTAAAAGAAAATAAAAAATGTGTTGGGTTTTTACAGCTGTTCGTTGTATGTTGTGTGAATGAGCGCTAAGTCTGTCACAGTTATTAGTGAGAAAATAGATAATGAAATAAAGCATTTATGGAGCTTAAATTTTTTCGTAAGCAACCGACAATGAAATTTCTGTTTATATATATATATATATATATATATATATATATATATATATATATATATATATATATATATATATATATATATATATATATATGTATATATATATATATATATATATATATATATATATATATATATATATATATATATATATATATATATACGGAAAAAAGAGAGAAAAAACAGCTATATATTCAACACTATACGTATTATAAAAACTTCCAAGTAACAGTAGGAAGAAAGAGTTTCTTCCACTCTCGACCGCGGCCAACTACTTCACATCGAAAACATCGATTCATATGACCACAACTTTACCAGATGCGCACCATCCACCTATCACTTTTACTGTGAGCTTCCCCCATCACGGTACTATGGCCAGGAATGTACACCCACCACTCAGACCCAATGCAAATATCCGGCGTCATTACATCACCTGTCAGACTGAGGATATATCCATAATTACCTCGACAGTTTATATATATATATATATGTATATATATTTCATCATTATTTTCTGAGAATCGTGTAAAACCAAAGGTCAGGACTTATGAGAGAGAGAGAGAGAGAGAGAGAGAGAGAGAGAGAGAGAGAGAGAGAGAGAGAGAGAGAGAGAGAGAGAGAGAGACAGACAGACAGACAGACAGACAGACAGACAGACAAACTCAACACACCTGCAGCAAATCAACTCATCTATTGCGGGGAAGAGAGTAAATAAGAGCCGTTTCTCCTAATGATCTCTTTTCACCAGATAACTTTAATCCTAGTTTCCTTCCTCTGACCACACTGCACAACCACATTCTTCCTCCAGCTCCTGGAAACATGACATAGGACGAGAGAAGAGAGTGAATTAAGAAAGGGTAATGAGAGACAACATACAGACGAAAGCGAGAGAAAGAAGAGGAAGAGGATAGACTCAGAAGTAAAAGTAAGCACAGTATATGTGAGTTCACTGTAGTGTGATTATTTTTGCCACTGAATCGTAAACAGTGTTCATGGGTTCTAATGAACTGTAGCGAACTCAAGGGAGGCACACCCAGGGTGTATATGTCATACACAGACAACCTTACCAGCACGTCACTGTACTTATACATTGACAGATCCACACATCACCTCACTTACTAATTAACAGAACCCATGACACCATACACATCATTACAAGAATCACCAAAACATATGTGAGTATCTACATCACCACAACAATGTGTTAGTACAACCTGTCATCACAACTAGAGCCCTAACCATCACCCATATATCACGACAACAATGCATCAGTACTGCCATTCATCACAACCAAAACATCAACCATCACATCACCACACATCACCATACTGACAAGTCACCACACCAGCACCAAATAAAGCATTCAGTTCACTACATCATCTCATCACCACACTCTTACATCACATCTGACACAGCTAAGACACCGTGAGATATTACCTGATCTAGACTCCAGTTGAGGGATATGTGTATAGATTCCTCCCCATGTTAGAGAGCTGGTGATCCTGGCTGAATCATACGTGTGCTAACTTCCAACTGAATATCACTCCTGTAGAAACACTGTTGAACTAGCAAATGTGGTATGGCTGTCATAAAAATGATGAACGACAGACCTCACTTGCTCACGCTGAGGTAAAGGTATGAGAAAAGATCTACACTGTAAAATGACGTACCTCTGTCCGTCCGTCACCAGTCTTTGAAAAGGTTGGGGAAGATACCAGTCGCACGATGACTAACCCCTATCGCAAATGCCTATCATTCATCCATATCCTTGGCATGGAAGAAATTGCTGGCTACAACGGTAAAAGATTTTCGGAAAAAATATCTCATTCTTGGAAGGTAAGGCTATGCCGACAATATGAGAGGTACAGAGAGGGAGAATGATATGGCAAGTGATTATACCACTGAAAAGTGCCATTCCATCTTCCAGGTTGTGGTGGCCAGCGAGGAAAGGAGTGATGTTGGTAAAGGAGTGTGTGTGAGTGTATGTGTGTGTGTGTGTGTGTGTTGGCCGGCGAGGAAGGGAGTGGTGTGGGAGGGTGTGGTGGCCAGGGTGGGAAGGTGTGGTGGTGAAGGGGAGGAGGTGTGTGGTTGCACTCCTCAGTGGCGAGGAGGACCTAAATATCCTATTGATCACTGACAAGGAGCAGATGGGAGGAGAGACGCACGAAAAGATTTAGGAAGGATAAGAATAAAGGGAAAAGAAAGCCTGTTGGAGTCGAGACATATGATATTAATCTCTTATTGGCAATATAGAAAACAATGATTCGTTACTAGACAATCAGAGGACGAGGACTATCTCTTAAACATTAATCCTTCAGTGAAAAAACTTTAACATTCCCCTGGATGGTGTCTCCATGGGTGACGGGATGCCCTTGAAAATAACTTACACAACCTCCACAGCCGTGAAAAATAAGATAGTGACAAACTTGGAAAAATCAGATGTAATTTCTACAGATTACGTTCATAATATACACAATTAGATATATGTACAACCGATACGACATACAAATAATTAAATTTTGGTAGAAACTGTATTTGTTGGGGGAAGGGCAAACACATATCCCCTGTTTTGCAATGCTAATGCTCAACTTTATTCCAAATATATAATAATGCAATTTGTCATTCTGGCCTGTGATTTAATACACATGAAAAGCCGCTGGCGTTTGGCTAATTCAATACAAATGTCCGGATGTACGTAGAACAATGGGATTTGACCTGCGGAATACAGTGTCAGAACGTATCTCATCAGAGATGTAGATGATAAAACCAGAGGCAATATATATATATATATATATATATATATATATATATATATATATATATATATATATATATATATATATATATATATATATATATTCCTGTGAGTCCATGGGGAAATGAAACACGATAAGTTCCCAAGTGCACTTTCGTGCAATAATCACATCATCAGGAGAGATACAAGAGAGAGAGAGAGAGAGAGAGAGAGAGAGAGAGAGAGAGAGAGAGAGAGAGAGAGAGAGGTTGTTATCGGGCTCCGCCTGCAGTGGGTTATCACCGCGAGGTGAGAAGTCATCTCTGGCGTGGATGTGCCACTAGGGGTACAGACAGCCTCGTCAAAGGACGTCTCACTCCAAAGGCGTCCACGTTTCCTGTTTACAGGAAGAGGTTTAGATGAGCCTTATGAGACGCACGTGTGCGTGTGTGTGTGTGTGTGTGTGTGTGTGTGTGTGATTACAAATTACGATTAATGTATGTGTTTTGGTTACGAGGAGAGAGCTTTAAACTCGTGTCCCTCTGTCTCTTAATCTTTATATATATATATATATATATATATATATATATATATATATATATATATATATATATATATATATATATATATATATATCATGTTCTCGTATGTATGTATGCACACAGACACACATCCTAGCTTACGCTAGGTACCCATTTCATCCACCAGCCCCTTGGGGAAGGTGAACGGCTGGGGTAGTCTGTGGACCGGTTGCCACGACCTGGATTCGAACCTGTGTGGGTTTGATCCCAGACGGACCGTGCATGAGTGACAGTCAGTTACGTGTGTGTGTGTGTGTGTGTGTGTGTGTGTGTGTGTGTGTGTGTGTGTGTGTCCAAAAATTTTGATAAAAATTCTAGCTCTACAGAATTAGAGAAACAGGACTAATCAAAAAGAAATGACGTGACCCTCAAAAAAGGGCAGACCTCCCGAAATACATTAGTGGAGATTTTATTCGTATTAATCTTAGAGCCTTTGAGAAATTAAATCGTAGAGAGAAAAAAAAAAGGAAAACGGAAAGTATTAGTATTTAATGAAGAACCTTATGAGTAAAGCTAGACTATATGCTTTCGCGTTTCAGCCTGATTCTGTGTACCTTCTCAAGGTATAGAAAAAAAAAAAGGAGAAATTCTAACCACGGAAAAAAAAAACTGATGCTCTTTTTTGCCCCAATTTTTTTTTTTTACGAACTAAAGAGCCACAACCGTCATCCTCAAGAAGGATTCTGGTGTACCTTTCCTTACCCCAAAGGTCGAGCTATGGTCAACTAAGTGTAGGAAAAATAAAATACTCATTGCCAGTACAACTTACGAGTTCTGTCGCGATATCATCGTAAATTTCTGAAACTCGGCGGTAAAGAATGAACCTCCGGAGAGAAGAAGAAGAAGAAGAAGAAGAAGAAGAAGAAGAAGAAGAAGAAGATAAGAGAGGTTCAGGGGGGGATTAACAATCTCTCAGCAAAGGTTGAAGTCAGGTACTGCGTCTTGAACACAAGAGGGTCTGTGTATATCACTCACACACATCCCTCACAGCCACGGGGAATTAGACTACAATGTGCGTGTGTGTGTGTGTGGTGTGTGTGTCTGTGTGTGTGACTGTATCCTTCATAGTGGCACAGGACGTGCACGTGTCCCTGAAACTATACAAAAGCTGGTCTACAATCACAGGAAAAAGCCTTTTGATAAAAATAGAATAATTTCTACATCGTAATCATCGTGAAACAAGAAAGAAGTGAAATAATCGCAACCCGGAAATAATCAGAGACCCTCCAGCGTTCTTCAGAGCTAACTGTTACGTGTTATCACTTATTCAACTTGCTATTTCGGACGAAAATAATGCTCTTAAAATGAAGCTGGAGTTAAGGAGCTTTCTTTTTTTTTCAAATGAGTAATCTAGTACCTTCTTCTGTGCTCTTTTTCTTTTGGCCCCCAGCAACAAAGCAAGTTCAGAAAAGAGGGAGTTCAGTCTTATTGTCATCACCTAACGTATCCATCTTCCCACACTCCAGAGGGTGACGCTATAAAGTAAGAATAACACACTCTCTTCTGAAATACGAGGTCTGATGTTTTTCATGTATTTTCTCTTTTGGCAACGGGCCGTACCAGATTATTTCTAATAGATTACAGTTTAAGATTAATGATTATCTAAATCACTAAACGTCCTTAACCTTTTCCAGTGGACAGCCTGATGATTAGATGCGTCCACACACGCCTGCCACAGATGGGAATCGAATCGAGGATCAGCGAAGGTCATTGCCTATTATACATGTTGTAGAACTTATTGAAGAGCTGAGAACGGAGACCAAAATATACGAACCCAAAATAAAGACGCAATCGACGCCATCACTGACCGATACAGGTGACCACACCACAGCAGATGTTCGCATTCTTATTACTGTGTACGGACGAAGACATGCGCCCAGGACTGTGGAGGTTAGAAGAGCCAGACCTGCGTGGATAACGTGAGGCTCACTCCCGTCCTTCGCTACATAACTGGAAACCTGCAGCCTAGACAGCGCCACGTCCGTATTGTCTGGCACAGGGAACAAGCCTTGGCCGGGAAACGGCTTCCCCTATTAACCGGATTATTGTGGCACGCGGCCGGATAATTGTGGCCAAATGTGCGTGTTTCCGGAACCCATTGCCACTTGTACTGATCTGGGACAACAAACGATCGCACAACCACAGTTTACTTACGTCTTTATCTAATAGAGATTAGAATCCGCTCGTGTGTGTTTTGGGGAAAACGCTGCAATTGGCGGGCGGGGATCATCAGAAATTACCGGGCGAGAGAAACATTCGTCTGTGTCTTATAGATCCGGTTTTAGGGCGATTCAACCTCCTTCTGGAGAGACCATCGTAGGTTCAGGAACACAGGAGTGGAGTTACTACTGCACAAATGAACCTGGGATTAACCTAGCATGACCAAGACCTGGTGGTGTCTGGGAAAGGATCCATTTTCTAAGTCGTCAGGTTTAGCTGTGGCTTACGAAACCTTAGCAGCACCTGTGATCATTTGGATGTGATCACATTTTTCTTTGATGATGTGGCTTGAAATCATCATATAAAAGTTAACTTGTATTATATAGTTTGAAATCATCATATAAAAGTTAATTTGTATTATATGAACATTTAATTAGAATTGTTCTGTATGTGATGATGAGATTTAATGACATTTCAGTATTGGTTACTTCGTTACTGTTGCCATGGTCACTTTAAGTCACTTTTGTCATGGCCACTTCAAGTCACTGCTGCCATGGTCATTTCAAGTCACTGTTGCCATGGCCACCTCAAGTCACTGTTGCCATGGCCACTTCATTTCTCGTGACTATGTCTTAGATCTTGATGAACTTTAACCCTTTGTCTCTGGTTCAAATCCTACAATCTTTCATCGACTCCTCATTTCCACAGCTTTAGATTACGTTTCTGGAGTAGGGTGATAGTCCTATGAATAAAAAGATGACTCTACGCATGTCAGAAGAACAGAACCCCAGAGGAAACACGTCTAGTCTTACCTGGAAGAAAAAAAAAACAAAAGAAATCATGAGAAGAAACTGAATCAATCAAGATACAATGATAGACAATAAGATGCTGGAATAGTCAAGAATTCCGTAAGAAAAAAAAGAAAGGACTGAAGAAATTGTAAAAATCCAAAAGAACATGAATAATAATAGGAAGAAGAGAAAAACTGCAATTGGAAGTGTTGGAATCATGCCAAAACTGAGACTTGAAGAAGCAAAAAGAAATCCCTTCACAGCAAAAGGAGTTTGAATAGGACTCGGTGTCCTACCCACAGGACCCCGACGCTCACACCAGGGCCCGCCACCGCACCCGCAGACGGTGACGAAGGCAGGAACAGCAACAGCAGAGGGAGGGAGGAGGCTGGTTGGTGACGGTGGTGAGCGCGAGAGGTGAGGGAACTGGAGAGGAGGCAGACAAAGTGTGAGGAGGGAAGGAAGAAGTAATGACACATGAGAAGTAACGTGTATGAGGGAACAGGAGACAATGCCTAGGTAAGACGGTGGATAGAAATATGTACAAAAGACGCAATGAGTTACACAGACTTAGACCTATAGATACACAGACGACATAGACCCCCCAAGCGAAGTGGTCTGGCTTTACCACTATTGGACATGATATAGTCCCCTTAATAGCAGTAGAAGAAAAGGATAGCAAAGCAAAGGCTCCCTTCCCAACCCTCCATCCCCGTCGTCAACGCCCACGTATAGGAAACAGGTAATTGGAAAGGTCGCCCCACCACTGGTTGTTTCTACGGTATATCCTCAGAAACACTAGAAAAATAAGGTCACAATGAAATGATATCATTTGATAGCTGAGACAATATAGTATATGAGTGTGGGACAGACACACCAGGATCTCGTTTCAGAGTTCACCTTAATCAGTGGCATGAGTAATGTTCGACTGGTTTACCACCAGACTAACACTTCTGTTGGAAATCCAGCTGACACCAGCTGTGAACTCTCTCCAGGTGGCATCTAATTCAACTTCGTGTCCTAGAGCAAAAGAACGCTAGAAATGTAATCAGGTGTGATGTATAAAGTGAAGTATACCACACTGTCTTCATACACATTTCCTGCTTTGCAATATTCGTAGGTATTTGTTCGCAGTCTTAGTAAAACTTCATTTTCGCTGTCTTGTTAGAGTTGAAACCAAGACTTATATATTCATGCAACGCTTAAAGGCACATTAGGTTGAGGTGTCTAGGACTGTTGCATTTTCGTGAGGTCATGGAACACAATGTTCAGTGTTTGACCCCAAATAACTCAGACATGAAGCTGCTGTGGTGGCTGGTTATATGACACTATATATGGTATCTAACTAAGCCATCTTGACACGTATGTTGGTTCACGTTCCCTACTTTGTCTGTGTATTCCGTCTGTGGTCTTACCAAATCTTCTAACTCACTTTCTTGTAAGTAAACTATCATGATCAGTATGGCCACACATTCACTACGGTGTAGGAGTTTTACCGGAGGTTGCGACAGGAAGGAGAGGCGTGATGACATGGTTAGACTTTAGTCTTACTTCTGTCAGTGCTCCAGTGGAGAGAGAGGACCCCAGCCTCCCAGGCCTGATGGGAGTGAGGGACAGTCAGGCAGCTGGTGTGGTACTACCACACGCATAAGGGGAACCATATGAGCTGATGCACAGGATGTGCGCGTGTCGCTGTATCCTATGAAAAATGATCAAGTCCTTCTTATCTAGTTCTTAGACGCGTCAGTCACACGGGGGTTTAATATCAACACGCAGTGCTGGATGAGTCGCTGTTGTGTTGCTGTGAATATACAAGAAAAGGTTAGTTTTGAGCCTCATCACGCAATGCTGGATGGGTCGCTGTTGTGCTGTTGTGAATATACAAGAAAGGGTCAGTTCTCAGCCTCAACACGCAATGCTGGATGGGCCGCTGTTGTGCTGTTGTGAATATACAAGAAAGGGTCAGTTCTGAGCCTCAGGAGAGGACCAAAGAGCACTTGGCAAGCTTCAGCGTTAAGTCTGTCTTCCACAACCAGTCACCCTCGCTGGAAAACATGAAGCTGTTAAGCTCAGTCTTAAAAGGATTATGGACGTCACTTCCAGTTTATACGTCGTAACCTAAACAGGAAATTAGTCGTAATATACGACACATTATTTGCTTTGCATAGTTCACTCGTTACGTCTATGGAATATTTAAGTTACGAGGAGTGGCTTCAGTAAATGAATGGTGAAAAAAAAGACTTCGTTTTATACAACGCACTGTGAAGCTAACCCAATTACGCGGACAGGATGACCAGTTTCATACATGGTTCGGTACTTACACACGGTAGTAAAGTGTCTATTTCTGTCCGTATGCGTGAGGTTAAGTCCGTGTTTATGTGTATGTGTTTGTTGTGTATATGTATGAACGGATGTAAACGTGCTTTATGTAAGGGTAGCAGTGTTTGTATGTGTGTATTTTTGTGATTATTATTTGTGTGTTACGAGGAGATAGAGAGAAATTTACACTCATGTTGCTTCGTCTCTTAAACTCGTATATATGTATCATGTCTTTATATCTATGTATGTGCACACACACACACACACACACACACACATACACACACCAAAGGGTATGTGTGTGTGTGTGTGTGTGTGTGTGTGTGTGTGTGTGTGTGTGGGTGTGTGTAGTGCGTTCTGCCTTCACAAAGCTTGTGTTCCCCGCCCTTCACCAGGACTGTGCTGTTTCACATCACCTTCGTCAGCAGCAGTCTCCGTCCTCCTCCATAATTGCTACCATTCATCTCCGTCACTTCAGAAAGGTCTTGTTATGAAGTCTTAAATCCGCCGGTAATCGGTCGCTGGGGAATTATACCGCCATATTTTGGTTCGCCAGACTTTACCACGGCCGGAGGAAGATATGGCCAATACTGCTCGCTGGGTTCGGGAGCTCTGGTGGCGGAACTAGAGTCCAAGGCAACTTAAAGGACGATTTTTGTACCATATTCTAAGCACAGTGACGTTAGAAAAAACATGCTATTGATGGGAGGAAATCAGTTGCGTTTTTTCTCAGGCAATTAAATACAACAATCTGACGTTGTATTTGTCTAATTTATGAATTTTCTCTGTGTATCATAGAACTTCTTATATGTATATATACATATATATGAGGTGTTTTTCTTTTTGATTTTCGTTCGGCAAAAATGTATCATCTTGCACATCAAATCTATCATGAGAACATTGTAGGTCTAGTGATAAACACTCTTATTAACAATATTCACTTCCCCAATTGGTAAAGGAAGTAACCATTTCTCTCCACGTTTTCTAACGATTTCTCTTCACGTTTTCTATGTTCATCAAAAGAAAATTCACCTTCGCCTCTCAACCAGGTTTTCTTACCCCATCTATAATTGTTCGTTCACGTCATAATACCACAAAGTTGAATCTTTGATCTGGCTTAGGACGATCATTTCCAATATTAGATCGTCTAATCAAAGCTCGTCACGTTGTGCTCAAGATTCGTACCGTCGCACTGTCGTGTTCAAGGCTCGCATCGTCGTACTCAAGACCCGTGCCGTCGTACCGTCGTGTTCAAGACTCGTACCGTCGTGTTCAAGACTCGCACCGTCGTGTTAAAGGCTCATACCGTCGTGCTCAAGGCTCGCACTGTCCGTCGTAACATCGTGCTCAAGAGTCGTACCGTCGTGTTCAAAACTCACACTGTCCGTCGTACCGTCGTATTCAAGGCTCACACCGTCGCGTCGTGGTCAACGAGGCAAACCTTAATCTTGCAATTTCCTTTTAAAACTGCTTTACCGAACACGTGTAAGACGCTGCCCGACACGGAGCGCCTGATGACAAAAGAATGGAGGGCGCGCGCGACGGCATGGCTCTGCTGTGAAGCCCTGGATGAATATTCTGTCGCACCTGACGTTCCAGCAGCTGTGGCAAGACACCGCAGCTGCTGCTGCTGCTGCCGCTGCTGCTGCTGCTGCTGCTGCTACTGCTGCTGCTGCTGCCGCTGCTGCTGCTGCTGCTGCTGCTACTGCTGCTGCTGCTTGTACACATAAGACGTATGTGCAAATATGTACATGACGTACTAGGGAGGTATAATCATATAAGTGTTGATAGGCCCGCTTGAATGTGTATATTAATTAGACAAAATATTTGGTGTGTTTACGTATTACCTATAATATTATGTATGTGCCTTATACAGTTCAGTATAATGTAGATGTTCAAACGTTATTTTGTCAATAAACTAAACTAAACTATGTCTAGAAGTATACATTCTCCTGGGGTGTTCTCACTCTCAAGATCACAGGGGGAGAGAAAAGAGTGTGAGGAGAACATGTGTACTGTTCCTCCTATCAAGATGCAGTTCGTTTTACACAAGGGTGTGTGCTTTACGTCAGTCCGCTGCCTGGAATATGGAATTGTGCTCTTGAGAAACAGAACATGAAAAATCCAAGGATTTAGCAATTTGATTTTTGATATGAAAAAACCCATGTGAAAATTTATGTTTCAAATTAAAGAAAAAGAAAATATGCTGGGTTGATGATTATTTCATAAAGGTTTTTTCCTTTACCCCTGGGAACAATTTTGACCACCTCTGACAGCACTGCTACAATGGGTAGTAACTGGTGACTACACACACACACACACACACACACACACACAGTGCTTAAGAAGAGGTTCACTCTTGCCCTGCACATGATGCAGAAATCGAGTGCATGATGAAGGTTGAAGACAAGCGAACCTTCAAAGAAAATGAACTTAACTCTGATGGCCGAAGTATAACGAAGCTGACATATTCTTGGCGTCTTTGCCACCTGATTTCCCTAATGGTACCTCAAAGTAGCCATAGATAAGCTGGCCACTGTATAAGTCTTGACCTTCTGATGCCTCTCGTTGTCATGGCCAAAACCATCTGGTGCCAGATATTTCAATTCATAGGCATTGAACCCGTGGCAAAATCAATCAATACTTTCTCCCTTTTTGCCATTAGCCATTTACGATTCTCTATAACCCCACAACTAACTCTGTTCTTCCCCACCCCCCCCCGCATCGTATATGTACACCAGGCTAACATTCTATGTATTTGTCATGACCTAGAAGACGCATTTATCTTTACGCACGTACATCCCAGATTTATCTATCAAACCTGAGGGGAAACTGTAAGTTCTCGTTCTTTCACAAACCTGTGGTAGGCAGTCAGAACCCAGCCTTGCTTCAGGCCGGCTCATCATTCGTCGTGAACCACCTTCTGGCGTAGACAACCACCCCCCCACAGGCTTTTTCCACTGCTTACGTGTTCAGTCCCACTACCAAGTCGCAGTTCATTTGCATTTTAGCTACGACATCACCCGTGTCTAGCTCCTCAACACCAGCGATCTGTAGCAATCCTGCTGCTCTCCATTTACGATCAAGACAATGAAAAGCAAACATTTCCCCGTCTGGCATCAGTCGAGGAGGAAGTAACTCAAGGTAAACCAGATCCCTTGTCAGGAAGTGAGGATCGAGATCGATTTCCACTCCTGGTGCATGAGCAGTCGACAGACTGTTTAAGGACAGAGTAAAACGTGAAGCGGGACGACCAAAGACGCAGGGAAGGTGTCTGAACACCACACAGGGAGGTGGGAGGTTCTCTTCTGCTCGTGACCGTCCACGAGTACGTCTACTAAGACAAACAAGTCAGATGAGGAAATAAAGCTGTTGCTGCCTGCATTCATTGTTCTGAAAATATCCAGCAGATATAAAGGCTCTCTCTCTCTCTCTCTCTCTCTCTCTCTCTCTCTCTCTCTCTCTCTCTCTCTCTCTCTCCCTTTGTCTTTGTAGATGTCGAGCCTGAAAAGAAAAAATTTGACCCGTTCATGCACACTAAACGTCCGATGACATTCGTCCATAGTGAATATCCTCCTCACCAGACGTTCTTTTTTTTTTTTCTTACGTCTGACGCGCCAGCACCAAGAGAAGGATGCAGGGTATACGGTACAGGGTTACGGTAATTCAAACAACTTTAATATGTCATTTTCTCTCCCTCACCCTGATATAATATTTTCTAGCCTGGGGGCGATGCGAGAGTGATGAGCTTTGTATCAAATTTGGGTTCCATCTTCTGGCGTTTGGTTCACTTCCTGCCCGAAGGGAGATCTCCACTCACCAAAGAGTCCACCCTCAGCAGGGACAAGTTCCTCGTCGGGGGAGTAACTTTGTTACGAAGCCTCATTGCCATCTGCCGTCCGGACGGGGTAATGACTGCTGATGAGGCTAGTCTAGTGTGAAGTAATTATCTCCCACAGATGGAAATAGAGTTTAATGGTAACCATAATTTTCTTTCAAGTAACCACAGTGTAGGAGCTTTGTGAGGGAAGGTCTGACTTGCCATAGCGTGATAGAGCTCTCTATTCTAGTCCCCTTGGGAGAGATCAAGCCAAGTAAACAATAGATGGTGCGAGGCCTTGACATACAGAGGCGAGGGACTTTGTACTTTGAGCTTAATGGGCAAATGGGAGGAAGGTGTCGATAGGACTGACGTGGGTGTTGAAGTAAGGCAGCCAAACGAATGGAGTGAGGCTTATGGTAGACCTCAGTTATGTATCAATCTCTCTATCTCCATCTCGTTATCACTGTGTCTACTCTACTCTGTGGTAGTATTCAAGCTGAAGTCATCTCAAGTTTGCGCATCCCCCAACAATGAAACAATCTAGCAGTGAACTTAGGCAGCCTGAGCCCAAGTTCTCCTCACGGTACACGTATGGTTTTCGTGAGGTGTTGCAATGACGTCCTCAACTTCAGGTGTTGGTGCTGAAGAAAACAGAGAAAATCTGCACAGATGCTGAGTGTCCCTCACCTGTATACAACCTCAGGGAGTATCAAACGTCAGGTCCTTTCATGCAAAGATTTTCACCACCAAGGATTATCTTTTCGGCACCTCCTGCCGGAAAAGCTGTTCTTGGCTGATATCTATCTTATGAATGACAGCTTCTGAGTAGATAAGATTGATAAGATTACCATTTGAGGATCATACAATGAATACCTAGTTTTGATGATGAAGTGTACTATAATTGGCACAGGTGCGACGCGTCAAGTGCTTCCACCTCTGGCATACCAGTTGAACCCAATGCCGACTCCGTGGCAGGAATTGCTGGAGGCAGAGAGGAGTAGTGTGCTGTGCCCTTGAGGTGAGGAAGTCACTAAAACAGGCACAATATAGGATTTATTCGCCAGGCTACTCGCTGTCAAAAGCAACTTTGCGTTAAACATCTTTTGTATTTCTTACCAACATTTACATAAACGGGGACAAGGCTTGATAAAAGACCAGCCCTGATGGTGGCAGGCATGGAGAACATTTTACGAACTGAGCTGAACAATTATCGACAGTTTATTGGATTCCATGAAGCTGGATCTGTTGAAGGACACTGAGTGCTTAGTGGCTGTAATATCTCTATAAATTCATGCACTCGTCTCCACTTACTGCTGTCGTCACAGACCGTTTCCCTCTGTAGTAGATGACTTCGCAAGAGTCGCCTTCGTCAGTGGGAGTGTCTCATCTTACGCTCGCCCTCGAGATGGTAGAAATATCCTTAGCGTTGCCCTTTGTCTCCAGAAAGATAACGTTACTATTGATAGCCTCAAAGAGCTTCTCCCCTTGTCCACAGTCTTTCCCTCCGTCTGTTTTTAAGCATCTTTTTTTTTACATCTGGATGTGAACGACACCTTGCGTGTTTTCGTCGATAGCAAGAAACCTAGTCCTGAAACCTTGGCCACAATTAGATAAGCTTTAGAAACATGAATATAGCAACCTGACTGCGCTCGCTGCTTAAATTCACGCCATTTTCTCATAACCAAGACTTCTCCAAATGAGGTCTAGTCTGCACGTTGCTAAGCAGATGACATCAGCTTGAAGTAGATGACGTCAGCTTGCTGCAAGATAGATTCTAATTCCAGTAAAGTGTTTTACCATCGCCCACAGTGATCAGTCATCCCCAGGCTTCTGGAATCGACATCCTCCAGGCGAACGGTTCTTCTTTCACCCTACTACCGTTAGCCGCACGTATGATTAATCTTCGGCAGTAGGTTATGATCCTTCGGCAGTAGGTTATGATCCTTCGGCAGTAGGTTATGATCCTTCGGCAGTAGGTTATGATCCTTCGGCAGTAGGTTATGATCCTTCGGCAGTAGGTTATGATCCTTCAGCATTAGGTCTTGATCCTTCAGCAGTAGGTTATGATCCTTCAGCATTAGGTCTTGATCCTTCAGCAGTAGGTTATGATCCTTCGGCAGTAGGTTACGATCCTTCGGCAGTAAGTTATGATCCTTCGGCAGTAGGTTATGATCCTTCGGCAGTCAGTCATTATCCTTCGGCAGTAGGTTATGATCCTTCGGCAGTAGGTTATGATCCTTCAGCATTAGGTCTTGATCCTTCAGCAGTAGGTTATGATCCTTCGGCAGTAGGTTATGATCCTTCAGCAGTAGGTTATGATCCTTCGGCAGTAGGTTATGATCCTTCAGGCTGTAGGTTATGATCCTTCGGCAGTAGGTTATGATCCTTCGGCAGTAAGTCATGATCCAAGAGTAGGCTCAGCAGGATTATACCATGTGTTCCCCCAAGCGGCCAATGCTGTCACAACACTAACATGTCTGTCTCCACCACCAGGGAACACTACGAACCCTGTGGTCAGGTGGGGAGGTTGTCCAGCAGATGCGGTGCCAGCAGGTAGGCAGGGAGGTCCCTCAGCAGATTCTAGGTCATCAAGTGGGCAGGGAGGTCGTCCAGCAGATACTGGGTTAGTAGGTGGAGAGGGAGGTCATCCAGCAGCTGCTATGTCAGCAGGTGGGTGTGAAGGGTCATCCAGCAGATACAGTGTCAGCAGGTGGGTGTGAAGGGTCATCCAGTAGATACAGGTGTCAGCAGGTGGCATGTGAAGGTCATCCAGTAGATACGGTGTCAGCAGGTGCGCAAGGGAAGGTCATCCAGGAGACACTGTGACCTTAACTGGTACAGTTCTAGTCCTTGGGAATCTAGTTTTTACATGGGACCTTTTGAACGGTGAAAGAAAATTTTCATCAACGTGTTTCACAAAGTCGGTCTACAACAGGTCAGTTAAGAAGCGACATTTACAAGCATGAAGGCGATGCATGATTGACACGCCGTTCAGATCCACTGGCTTGCATGCATCATGAGACTTCACAGGCATTGAAACCTCGTCTGCATTTCACATCGTTGACCGAGATCCTCTCTATATCTCTCGTGTGAATACCACTGACGGAAAAGACATTCAGAAGTGAGCAGGTACGCTTGGTAAACAGTGGGTTAAGACAAGAAGGGGAATTTTAACAGTGGGTTTGACGACATCTAGTGATATCTGATACGTAACACAGTGGCAGACATGGCAGAGTTGTTCACTGGTCTGTATTTTGTGACCTTCCATGTCAGGGACGGTATCATGGGGCATGAGTCAGCATACCATCGACGGTAACTATATTGCCATGGTATAAGGGTCAGCATACCATCCATGCTGTCACAGTTCATGGGTCAGTATACAACCCGTAAGAGACATTCTGTCATGGAACATGGGTCAGCATATAACCCGTGAGAGCCATGCTGTCATGGAGCCTGGGTCAGCATACCAGCTGTAAGAGCCATGCTGTCAGTGCATGGGTCAGCATACCAGCTGTGAGAGCCATGCTGTCATGGAGCGTGGGTCAGCATACCAGCTGTGAGAGCCATGCTGTCAGTGCATGGGTCAGCATACCAGCTGTGACGGCCATGCTGTCATAGAGCATGGGTCGGTTTACGACCTGTGACAACCATGCTCTGATAGACCATGAGTTGGGAGCAGCAGTCGTCTCCAAACATTGGATAGACTTAATCTATGAAAGTTAAGCGGGTCGTGAACCTCCAGTGTGGGCGACCTGCAGTAGTTTTGGTGCATGGTTGCTTGTGTTACATTGTGCTCTATAACTTCCTTTGCGTGTGTGGGTGTTACCGAACTCCGCCTGCAAGTGGTTATGCTTAAAAGGAAAAGTCACCTTCGGATAGGCTGTATCATCCTCAATAGACGAAGAAAAGTACAGTCTATTACGTCCCTAAGGAGGCCATCGTTTCCCTGCTCCTGAATGGAGTGCATCCTTGAGACTGCAGGAGCCCTATAAGATGGGTCCTGGGACTGTATCCTAGCACGATATATATGTGTGTGTGTGTGTGTGTGTGTGTGTGTGTGTGTGTGTGTGTGTGTGTATGTGCGTGTGTGTGTGTGTGTGTGTGTGTGTGTGTGTGTGTGTGTGTGTGTGTGTAAAGAGTCAGAGTTTATGTGACGGAACTAGATAACGTAAGATCATTCTATGTGGCGAAACTAGATTATGTAGTATCACATTATGTGATAAAACCAGATAATGTAGCATCATTTTATGTGAGGGAACCGCACAATGTAGTATCATTTTATGTGAGGGAACCACATAATGAAGTATCGTTTCATGTGATGGAACTAGATAATGAAGTATATCATGTGATGGAACCACATAATGCAGTATCATGTGATGGAACTAGATGATGTGATATCATTGTATGTGATGGAGCCAGGATCGACGATGACGGAAAGTGGTTGTTGTGGAAATCGAGCCAAGATATGAAGTGTCAGCCAGTGGCCACTGTCGAAGCGACATCTGGTCCTGCCAGCTAACCAACAGACAATATAGTTACAGGGGAACCACCACTGGACACAGTACACTGTTACGGCATAGCTGGAGGGACCACCACTCAAAGAGCGCTAGACATAGGACCTAACAAAGAGCAGATGAGAGAAAGTGGTAGGAGCAGAAGCAAACAAAGGAGCAGCAGACAGATACTGGTAGGAGTAGGAACCAGCGGGACACAGTAGTTACTGGTGTGGACTAAAGCACCAAATCTCATACGGCGGCCACTGGCGAAAACTGAGGGTGGACCAGCCTCTCCCCTTTAGGTAATACCCTGGGGAACCTCCGTGACAGGCAAGGGGTGGGTCTCCTCCCTCACAGTTCGCTGACCCAGTAGAATGTACGGTGATAAAAGTTAATCTTATATCTCAAAACAGTTTATATCTATAGAAGATTATAACTGGTGGTATAAGAGCTCTGTAGCTTGATGGCATCCAGGGTACAGAAGGCACGTGTGTGAAACTTTGAAGTTGAAATCTCGAGGGAGTGTGAGATACGAGTAGTTTAGATATCTCATCAACCAGATATTCCCATTTATTACCATCAGACTCAGTGGCAAGTGACCATGAAGTAGGAGTGCACTACGGTGAATATATATATTGACGATCAAGATGGATGGCATGGCAATGAATAGTCAGTATCCCATTTTGTTCTCAAGTGTGAAATGCTCAGCGCACAACATCATTCCATTGAGGTGAACATGAGGCACCCATCGTTTGAATGTGTTGGTGGCGAATGATCATCTTCCAGGAGCTTGGCGAGTCGTCCACTGGTCACTGCCTCGAGAAAGCAGTGAAACATTTGCCTGAGTTTTCTTCAGTCCGAGTAAATGGACGCCCCGAGCGTAATAGCAACAGACATTCCAGCTCTTTCGCCACTGAATCATGGTATTACTCACGGGCTTATGTGCCTTGGCGCTTGCCGTGTAAAATGCAGAAATGTACTTCCTTGTTCTAACAAGGAGAAAGATATTCAGAAGAGGAGAGAGAGAGAGAGAGAGGTAAAGAGAGAGAGAGAGAGAAAGAGAAAGAACGGCAAAAAGAGAGAGAGGCAAAACAATAAGACAGAAATATGAAAGTGGGGACGTAAACTTCAGAGAGAAAAAAAGAGAAGAAAAAACTTTGTTTTAAAAGCAAGATTCGGGCACGGCTCTCAAGGCTTCCTTGTGCTATGTGTAAAGGAGAGGAATGTGTAAGGAATTTATGAGGTTAATCGTAGCTCGGGGTGGCACTTGTCCCAAGTGACGGTATATTACTGTTATGGCCCTCTAGTGTTTGCCAGGTCGAGGAGGAGATGGCGTAACCCAACTAGGGCATGGGAGGGCATTTTACCCATAAGATACAAGGAGAGAAGGGTGACGATACCATATCTAAAGGCAGGTTGTGTAAGTGCCCCTGACAACCTGGAGTAATACATCCCAGGAACCAACATATTAAATGTGTAAATTATATGAACGCAAAACCAGCAGGGGAGAAATTATTTTGGGCTTGGATCAAGAACTTGAATATTGAGTGGTGTTCTATTTTTTGCTGTAGTGTCTCGGAGACGTGAATTGAGGAAGGATTTCACACGCATAGACAGAGGAACAGACACATAAGTCTGACTGTGACTGTGTTGTATTCGCAGGCTGCCCGAGGTCAAGGCCATAGGTTCGATACCTGGTTGAGGGAGACGGTCCACACATGACCTAACTGTTCATCCTCTCCTATGGATTGGTCGATAAATTGAGTACCTAACTTAGGCTATGGTTCATATATATATATATATATATATATAGAGAGAGAGAGAGAGAGAGAGAGAGAGAGAGAGAGAGAGAGAGAGAGAGAGAGAGAGAGAGAGAGAGAGAGAGAGAGAGAGATAATGAGATGGTCTCGAATGGGGCACCCAGTCGCCCGTGCCGTCTCAGCTAAGAAAAAAAAAATTAAGCATTAACAGTCAGACAAACAGATGAACAAACACACAAACACAGACCTAGTGGGTAGACTGCCTTCCTCTGCCATCAGCACATGGGAGACAACAAATACACACGAAATGAAAGCGCGAGGAGTTCATTATATGATTCTGACTAGCATCTCAGATAATCGCCTTCCTCTTATGAGCTGAGACCAGCTAAGAAGGCTCAAAAACGCAGGGGAGGAAGGAGGCGGTGGTCTCAAAATGGACTTCGGGTACGATGAGGAAACTCGGAGGGGAGCTGACCGGACTAAGCTGATGGCTCTCAGGGTGAGTCGATGTTGTCTAAGGAGAACAGAGGAAAGAACCGAGAGGTCACTGTTATCACTGAGTTTTTATACAGGGAGGAGGAAGGAGATGCGAGTGAAATGGCACGGAAAGATACGGGATCAGATAATGTTTGGCGCAGACGGGCGTTAAGTTGTTGCGCATACAAGGAGGGTAGACTAGTGCCTAAGATGAAGTAATATGGGTGAGTAAACTGATCCTGGATGAGAGGGATGGAGCATGCCTTGTCAAGAGTAAAGCTAGTGTCTTAAGATTTTGCTTCAAGAGACACGCATCTCGTATCTAAAGAATTACTTTAGAGTCTGAAGAATCATGTTCAATCAATCGTGTAAGAAGTTAGATTAAAGTACATTGGATATATGTCTATATAGAAGTATATAGTATATCAGTCACTCTGTCTATCTCTAAACTATACAGATGTCAATATGAGAGAACTGTTGTCCACATATTAGAGTTATCATCACTTAAGAGTTCTTTTTGGACGTCATCAGTGCCAGCAGACTCTCCCTCCACGGACCATCTAAGATAACTTAAAAGTTACTTGCTTTCCACACGAATCTTACAGGGATACTGTCCACGTATTTCTGTTCACACTGTCAGGTGGTCTTGTGTGTCGACAGGTATACGTCCCCACTGGTGCTCGTGCGTTGCTTCAGTAAATGGACTGGAAGAGGTCAAACATCAGCGTGCATGTGACCATGACCTTATCAACCCTTGACCAGTGAAACCCCTGACTTCCCCTTCATCTTGTTGAGTCTTCCTTTAGGACGTTTAGCTTGCCAGCTCAGCTGTCAGCCAAGATAAAACTAGAAAATCCCATTAACCTATGAAATGACTCACCCTGAATTTACATGGGGGGGGGTTAGGCAATCGTCGAAGTGATACCAGAAAGCAGATGAAATCTGTCCCTTCTTGAAAATCTCTCTTTGTAAACACTGAGGAAATGCTGGAAGGTGATATCATCCGTTCTATCAACAATGCCTCATGTATGGAACGTCATAGAATCTGTATCCCATAAGTTGTTGGTAATATACAGGTGCTGGAGACATTTTTCTCTTAGGAAATCATAGCTTATCTTTTGAGCCAACACTCCTTTAACTTATCTTTGACCCAGGCAAGAGTGAAAGGACTTTCCTTCGTCTGAAAACCACGGTATCCACTTATCTCCAACTACTCCTCTCCGTTCGCTGGAACAATGCGTCCTTCTCACTGTTCTATGAGTATCATTTCGCCCACTGTTCTCGCGAGCTGTCAGCATGTGTTCCAGGTATTATTTTCTGGACCCCAAGCACGCTACTGCTTCCCATGGTTCCTGTGTCGAGACTAGACAAACGAGGAGTGGCTATGATCCTTCCTTCCCTCTCGGAGCAAAGCTGTGGATATCCTTATCTCATTATTTTTCATTCGTGCATAATTTTCACTGCTTTTAGAAGTCGGATCCTCAAACACCTAATTCCATGTTGTATTTACTTTCTTTTAAACTCATCATTTAACCTTTCCAATTGTTATGGCTTTGATGGGACACACTCTGTCCTGTGCCATGATGGCTTCTTTAGGAAGAGAAAAATTACATATATGTCTGTGTGTAGTATACTGGGGTCGACGTGCTGTCAATGGACTGAAACCAGGGTGTGTGAATCTTCTGGGGTAAACCATGGAAAGGTCTGTGGGGCCTGGATGTAGATAGGGAGCTGTGATTTCGGTGCATTACACATGACAACTATATATGGCGTCCTAGCTTCGTCTCTTCGATGTATAGCAACTGACTGTTATATTTCTCTCATGTGTCTCCCCTGATGATGTGATTATTACACGAAAGCGCACTTGGGAACTTTTCGTGTTTCATTTTCCCCGTTGACTCATAGGAATATCTTGATCACGCTCAAAAGTGTGATCCTTTATTATATATATATATATATATATATATATATATATATATATATATATATATATATATATATATATATATATACCATGGTAGGACACCAGTGAGACGCCCAACAGCTGTGACTGCTGTGGTATGCTAAAAGGATTTCATCACAAAGCCCTCCCCAGTAAAAGCACTTGCTCGTGTGTCTTGTTTAAGCAGACGCCACTGCGTGTGGTGAGGTGCGACCTCCCTCTCTCCCTCGCGCCTCGGCTGGGCAGAAGGCAAGTAATGTACACTGAAGACGTGGCAGATCAGGTTTACGATTTCATTTGACTTTCACCTTTTATTTAACCTGATATAAGAGTGGATTTCTGATTCTCTCATATCAACTCGGGGTTTACTGACAACACCGGGTTGCCTATGCAAGCAAGTACTTCATAACAGCTGACCAGTTTGTAGATGAACAGTAGTTTGAAAGCCATTGTTAGAAGTAGAGGTTGAGAGACCTTTCTGTTAAAGGTTTAAGGGTTTGAATACAATATCTCATCTCGTCATTGTCATTTTGTTTCTAGTTTATCTGCACCTGTTTAACTCATATATCAAGTTATGTTTATGTGTAAATCTCTGTTCGCATTAGATCCTTAACAAGTTTTGAGTGATTGAACATTTTGCTGATGATTGAACCGTTCGATGATGATGGATGGACCAAATACCATAAAAGTTTGAGTGATTTGTGGAGAAAGGAAAGAGAAAATAGAATGAAAATGTTGTTCGCAATTGTTCAGGTTCTGATTTGCCTTATATATATATATATATATATATATATATATATATGCACCTATATACCTCCACCAACCAACCTCGTCCCTGCACACTCCCCATCTACACAACTTACCAACACATTTATCTATGTAGACACTTCAACGTCCACCAGATAATACTGTTCTTTGTACGATATACCCATTACCATAACCCGCTTACCTCCACACAATATACTCACTACCATAACCCGCTGACCTCCACACAACATACCCTCTACCATGACCCGCTGGACTTCATGAAAAACACGCAGTAGCCATAACCCGTTGACCTTATGGATTATATACCTACTTCCATGACCTGCTGACCTCCATGTGATATGCCAGCTGTTATGATCCATTGACCTATACGGTCGACCCTGTGCGACCCGTGAATGCGTCATGGTCAGGAACGCTAACTGCCACACCACAAGAGTCCACAACCATAGCGACACCAGCCTGAAGTCACCATTATGTCCATTACCCAAACGCTAAGTCCGATGACCTAATCGCATCAATGGTGGGACCAGCGTGAACTCATTACCATGGTCTTAACACCACTATGGTGATCATATGATCCCACCATAACCGTCTTTAGACCTCTATAGACTCAATACGTGTCACTTTTCTTAAGATATAACCAATATAACCTTATATATCATAGCCTTTATATTGTCCTCTTTCTGAGACCTAACCAATATGACCTAATGTATCACATCCTCAATACTGTCCCCTTTCGAAGACGTAACCAATATGACCTTACATATTATAACCTTAGTACTATCCCCTTTCTGAGACCTGACCAATATGACCTTATACATGACTGTCTCTACACCACGCCAGACCTCTCGTTGGAACTCCAACAGTCAGCCACACTTCAGAATGGTCACGCCAGATGTCCACAGCACACACACACACCTCCTGGGTAGGAACCTACCATTACATTAAGACAAATATATAGCATCTCAGACTCATCTCTCTTAGGAAGGAGTTCGATTCCTGTCACCATACGGGATTGATCTTCTGCTCCGGTGTCCCGTCATTAGGAAATGGGTTTCGCTCGCCCTTTTTTTTCAATTTTCTTTACTCGACATATCATCCTGAAGGGGTGTAGCTGGCCTTCCAGACGACATCAGGTGAGAAATAATCATGTATGAATATCTCGTCTCTCACCTCACCGTTGGTCAGGTCAAACCAGATTCCTTGGTCATGAAAAGAGCTGATCATCAGCCCAGACAGCTTCGAAAAGCCATTGATGTGAACCCATAACTTCTATAGCTTCTATTTTCAGTATATTTCTCGTAACGTCTATGTATAGCACAATTTTAAGATAAGATTGCCTTCATGTTTCACCGACAGGTAATGATTGATCTCGTTAATCACTGGTAAATAAGGCATCTCTACGTGTTAGTTGAGGGGGAAACTATGAAAAACATTATACGTTCTACATTCACCCATTAATCAAGGTGCTAGATAAGGCAACGATGATTAGATATCAGCTGCATGTGTGCCAATTACACTGGCTTCATTTTTTTTAACCAGTCTTCACTCTGATACTTTATGGTAGTCCAGGATCCCACCCACATCTTCAGGAAACCTTCCCATATGGTGTTTGCTCTTCCCGAGATCTTCATCTTTTTCTTTGATGAACTGAAGTTAGTTTTACGAAGATGATGATGATGATGATGGCATATATACACACCCGTGTTTGCTGCAGGAGACTCAAAGGATAGAATGAATTCTTGAGAAGGACTTATATATATATATATATATATATATATATATATATATATATATATATATATATATATATATATATATAATTATATATATATATATATATATATATATATATATATATATATATATATATATATATATATATATGAAGGTGCGCGTTTCTATGCACTATGTTCGTATAAATATATATATATATATATATATATATATATATATATATATATATATATATATATATATATATATATATATATATCATAATCATATACGTAGAGATGTTATATAACGGGGGCTTCGAAAATAAATATCAGTTTAATGAATGTAAACATATGTAGACTATGCGCAATATTTGACGTCAACAGAGGGTATGCATTCATAAATGAAAGAAAAACAAGGAGCACAACAGAACCTCATCTGCTCGACTGATATCTAGCGGAACTTTTGAATTAGGATTGGGTACGGGGTGTGAGGGGTGGTTGGGGCTTTTAAGAGAGAGAGAGAGAATACTACCCCACGTATTTCCTGCGTGTCGTAATAAGGAAATCCTTCTTTTCCTTTCCCCGTATTATCTATTACTTTCTGAAAGATGGAACGAAGCAGCTACTCGAGTACTTTTGTGACAGCTTTCTCCAGCAACTTCACTGGACGCTGTTGGGATTACTGTGGTCCGCGATGCTTTAAAGGCTTTCAAGGAGATCCCATTAACATTTGCTGGCTCCAACGTGTCAGGAAATTGATCCCCAGCAGCTGGGTATAAAGAGGAGTAACGCTGTCACGGCAACTTTTCGAAGCGTTTCTGAAAGGATCCATCGTAAAAAAGATTTCGTCGAGCCTAAATTTTTGGGTTAATTGACATCTATAAATTCAGTGGAGCACACAAGTTAAAGTCACGAGTTAAAGACTTGGAGGAGGTAACGAAGCTTCTCTACTCTTCCACCCACTGATTCCATCCACTGGTTCCATCCACTGAAGCTTAGCTTTATATGATCTGCAAGTGATACACACACTGCCGTGTATCACAAAACACTTGGCGCAAGTTTGACTTGATTGATAAAATCGTCGAGCTCGAGATTCTGAAACGAAGCAACTTAAACACTATATCAGCCAGTAGTGCGAGTGTTCCCTCACCAAACGAGCAGCTGGATATAATGTATCAGTGGGTATGTGTCTCATGAAGCTGTTGTGAAGCACCCCAGTGATCCCCAACAGCAGTATAAAGTTTGACGACTCCCTCAGGTATCATAAACTCCCTAATAACACATGATTTGCGAGGACCAGCATTGCTTGTAAATGAGGATCGAGAAGCCACAGGAATGTGGCTCTAGGGTGTAGAGGAGCACGTAATATGTGGAGACCTTTACTAAGGGAGAGGAGCAACATGATGTATGTAGGGAGAGAAGAGGGCATTGTCAGAGGGAGGGAAGGCTACAAGAACCTATTGACTTCAGATTCAAGAACATCCCTTCAGGTTCGAAGGAGGTATATCATGGCTATGACTTTGGGTAGGACCACGAACGAAAAATTCTCTGACGTTGTGAGAGACGGAGTCGACGTCAGGAGGACCATGCAGGACCCAACACTCGAACAAAGACAACCCATATATACTGTTGTACTGCAGAGCCTCCCACCAACGACCAGTGTCATTATCACCTCTCTCTCTCTCTCTCTCTCTCTCTCTCTCTCTCTCTCTCTCTCTCTCTCTCTCTCTCTCTCTCTCTCTAACAGTCGTATGAGGCTCGTCAGATCAGTCTGCTGTCTCTTACTCAACTCTCAACAACTCTTCGTTTCCATCACTTGCCAGAAAAATCACCTCAGTCAAGGATTCTTTTGATAAACCTACTTGGCTCTGTAAAGAGTGGGTCTTATTCCCTTAAAGTAATAACTACAAGGCAAAAAATATGACAGAAGGTATACTGTTAGATTACTTACGAAACTAAGGTTTTGCATTCAAACATCCAACTATTTTATTGAAGTTTATCGTTTAAAACTTTCTATCCGAAACAGTTTAGTTTTGAACGGTAGAATTCATATAGCCATCTAGTGTGTTAAACAGACTTTACTCATACTATGATGCGTCTCTCTGATAACTGATAATGTACTCACTTAACTGTAGACGCGAAATTTCAACTACCATACAATACATAACACTGTCCTTCTTCCTTCAGCTGCTTGTGGAACGTCCCGGGGGAACCAAACGGGGTGAGAACAGAATCATAAACCATGTAGCAACCTGTCCTGCCTGGTGACAGACAACGGAGCAGTCATGTGGGCTGGTGCCAGCTGTGGATCCTGCCAGAATATAAATGCAACACATACACGGTGGGAGGAAGGAGCGAACACACATTCTCACTCGCAGTCTGCTGGGCATCAGTCAATAAGGAAAATCTACCGATTTCTGATTACGTTTTGGAACGGACGAAAGCAGGAGGCGAAAGTAAATGATGATCATGAGTTAGCGCTCGTATATCCTGGTGGAGAGGTGGGCGAGCTGGCTTAGGCCGGGCAGCGGTCAGTTATAAGCAGCTACTCAACTCTGTAGGCAATACAGATGTGGATCTTTGATAGGCACACTGTGTTAACTGGAGGTATACTGAAGAACGGAGTTTGCAAGGTCAGAGCTGTACGTTCCATAGGTCGAACACTGGAGTAGTGTGGTCAAGGTCAGTTAAGGTCATGTTACGGTGACCTGTTTGTCCAACTCACCCTCCACCCTTGCCTCTACTCTCCCTCCCTCCCTCTCTCTCTCTCCCACCCTCACTGCGGCATCGCTCACGTAATGCTCCGCCCTAACTGTTCTCGTGCACGCCAGCTCTGGGAAACGTCCTTTACATGCTACCATCTGCCTCGTGTGAATAACAGTTTTTGCCAACTAAGTCTGATTTACCTTCCGGTTGAGACAAAGGGATTTATATATATATATATATATATATATATATATATATATATATATATATATATATATATATATATATATATATATGTGTGTGTGTGTGTGTGTGTGTGTGTGTAAGTCAATAGGTTCTTTTCTTCTTGGATATCATTGTTATTTTCTCATCAGGTTCTGCCTCACGTGCACGTGCTGCTGTGGTATGGGGAGTGTGGGTTAGTGATGTGATGGAGAAGGTTGGGTCAGCCACGGGATCAGACACAGTCTGGCCATTATTGTAATTAATACGTCGTCAGATTCGGGCACCGTACCGTGCACCAGTGGTCGCGTTGTGGTATGTTATTGAAGCCATGTTCTGTGTTGTGGTTAAGTTAGGCTGCCCTCTGGTGAATTATGATGACCTGTAGTGGGGGGTTGTGGTGTGTTGTTGTGGAGATACAGTGTGTTGTGGTGTGGGTTATGGTGTGTTGTTGTGGAGATGCAGTGTGTTGTGGTGTGGGTTATGATGTGTTGTTGTGAGATACAGTGTGTTGTGGTGTGGGTTGTGGTGTGTTGTTGTGAGATACATTGTGTTATGGTATGGGTTATGGCGTGTTGTTGTGAGATACAGTGTGTTGTGGTGTGGGTTGTGGTGTGCTGGTGTGAGATACAGTGCGTTGTGATGTGGTTTGGTGTGTGGTTTAGAAATGTCTTGCGGTTTGGTGAATTCTAACGTGTAAATGTGAAGTATGGTGTATTAGATCCAGAATGGTGTAGTGGGTTGTTGTGTTGTGAATTTCGTATATTATGATGACATGATAAAGAGACTTACAATATCATGTGATGAGCTGTGGTGTGTGCTAGTGAGATATCATGAGTTGTTGTGATTTATAAAGTCTTGAGGTAAGCCATGGTGCTGTATGGTGAGTTGTGGGGATCCATAATGTGTTCTAATGCTTAGTGTTCCTTGTATTAAGTTAATGGTAAGGTGTGGTGAATTATGGGTCATTGGAGGCCTTTGCTGACCAGTACTATGTCCTAGATTGACCTTCTGCGACCTTTAGGCCTATAGTGAATGATGAAATATAGGAAGGTCTATATCGAGCAATAATATACGAGAAGCTTATAGTATCCGATGACACGACTTAATATATAAGAAAAACCTGAAGAAACTGCTAGTACAGGAAGAGACTAAGGAGACCAATGATATATCGGATATTACAAAGTGACTAGCGATATATGGAAAACATATAGTGACATGATATATGACGAGACTATTGTACCCTGACGATATATGAAGAACCCGTAGAGGCCTAAGATATATGAGAAACCTAATGATCTCATCGTCAATATATGTGAGAATCTCACATTTTCTGTGTAATCAAGAGACCATTTAGAATACACGATCGTACCGCACAAGCAGGAATCAATTTGGCGTCAGAATCGCATTTGGAAATGGAGGAGGAGATGCTGACATATCAGAAATTATTGGTACGTAAGGGTTGAACTTATTCCTAATTGACTGATGTGGAGGAAAGCTCGACTGCACGAAGGAAATATTCTTGGGAATATTACATAAAAGTCTGGGAATTGGTGAAATGGACGGATGCCTGAAGCGAAGCAGCAGCCAAAAAGAAGGGAGAATGTGGAAAGGTAAAGTGATGGACGAGGAGGGATGGTGGGCAGTGAGAGACAGTAGGTAAGGTGGTGCGGTGGACAGGGACAAGCGGTGGACAAGGACAGATGGTGGATAGTATATGTTTGAAGACTGACAGATGTTATGAGCAGTAGGAGGAGAAGGAGAGACTAAACTGGGAGAAGTATTATATAACAGGAGACGATAGACAGAGAGGGATTGGTTCACTCAAATAGACAGTGCAGATTGAGGGGTGATGGAAAGTGAAATGTTGTAGAAGAACAGGGTTGTTGAAAAGGGGAAAGTTGTAATGACGTCGGATAACGGTAGGATAACAAAGTTCTTCGTTCTAAGCCACAAAGATCCATCTTGAAGGTGTAGATAATCTCATATGCCATCGACACCAATTGAAGGGATGATAGGGATGCCATCCACACTAGGTGTGGGATGATAAGGATGCCATCGACACCAAGCGTAGGGATGATAGGGATGCCATCAACACTAGGTGTAGGGATGATAATGATGCCATCCACACTAGGTGTGGGATGATAGGGCTGCCATCAACACCAAGTGTAGGGATGATAGTGATACAATCCACACAAGGTAGGTTCCGGATGGCCCATCGTGTCAAAGAAATACAACAGTAATGTATCACATCGATACTTATTTCTCATTTTTTACCAAAAAATCTGGGAAATTAATGTCATTCAACCTTTTCACCGCCAGGGATTGTTGCATTCTTTACCTTTACCTTGGTACTCTCTCTCTCTCTCTCTCTCTCTCTCTCTCTCTCTCTCTCTCTCTCTCTCTCTCTCCCTATCATGTACGTCTTTTTGTCATTTCACTCGGCCAATCTTTTTCCAGCAGTTCCTCTGGGTAAGGAATGGATCTCCTTTGTTTAACGGCTGGAATAGAACTCCAGATGGGATCCTTAAGCACCATTGGCACATGTCTTGTGGGAGTGTGGACACTTGGGCAGCTTGGCCCATGTGTGAGTATCCGATATCCCATCTCCTGTTACCCAGCAGGATAGTCCATGTAGGATTTCCACGTATCTTTATCCTCCGGATTTTCCTCCTTGCTACCAGTCTCCTCTCCCTTGCTCTCCTAATCCATTCCTTCACCCTCATATTCTATCTCACTATCGTACACCATCATTGACCTTTCAATTCATATTCAAATGAACAGTTTATGCAAACCCATGTGACAGACGACCTTCATCTTTTCCATTCATACAGACCTCCAATCTTCCATGTTTCTTAACTCAACTGACCCACGAGCCATCCAAAGTCTCTTCAATCCCATGATTTTCTATGTGATCAATTGCTGCCTCATATTGCACATACGTGCTTCATAATCACTTAAACAGAAGCTCCCTGAACAGAAGCAGCAAACGACTGCAGGCGTCTTACACCATACTATCACTTCAACCAGAATTCTTTGAGTGGCCAGCAATTTACCTGTCTTTCTACATTATCTCCAGTACCTCAGTGAGCATTCATACCTCCGCTGAAAATGGTGCGTGGATATCATTTTGAAATTCTGTACCCGTCCTGTTCTTCCAACATAATATAATATCTCAAAAAAAAAAAGTTTCTCAAAAAAGCAGGATTCGTGTGATGTCTTATTGTGGACCTCTCATTTCGAATTTCTTGAACTTTTGGCATATTTTCTTCAGATTATTCTCCAGCTTATCATTTTCGTATTCTCCATTTTCTGTCTTTTCATTCTACTTATATTATGTATTCTCTTTCATCCACAGTGTCTGTGACTACCATCCGTGCAATTGATTCATTTTCTTTCTTCTAATCTTTTCATATGTCAGTTTGGACCACGAGTAACTAAATACCCCAATCAAGGAAACCTTATTAATGTGTGTGTGTGTGTGTGTGTGTGTGTGTGTGTGTGTGTGTGTGTGTGTGTGTGTGTGTGTGTGTGTGTGTGTGTGTGTGTGTAGCGTTAAAGGGATGATCCAGGTTAGGGCATTCAAATATCGATTTCGTCTTAGCTAACACAGGAAAAATCATGCTCTTTCTACCATATAGGAAGATGTAGCACAGCCTCTGTGCCAGTTTCATCAGTTGTTCACTACATCACAGTCACATCAGATACGACAGGTTGTAGACACCAGCCGCCCAGGGAGGTACTACAACTTAGTAGAGCTGTAGCGATGCCCAGAACCATCTTACATCCTCCGTGTCAGTTAGCAGTCTTTCAAGGGAAGTACCACCGCCCTACATTTCATTCACAGACACCCTTCCAGTACTTCTGGGAATATTCTTCCTCTAACCCACCACACGGCCTTCTCCATACCGTTTAAGAATCCTCCAGCACTTCACAAAGCTTCCTCCAACACATCCACCAACCCCCATCTAAAAGTGTTTCAGCGTCTCCGCCACTAATCCAACACCCTCAGATATTTCATCGGCCTTTCAAACACTCCTCCCTCCCATCCTCCCTGCCGAAGACTTCTCCAAAGCCTCGCCCATGATTCACGTTCTCAACCAAAGAGAGTTTCACTGTCATCCCAGACCATTCCAAGCCAAGATGAAGTTGCCCGTAATACATCACCACTTTGATGTCTTGATGGGTATATATATATCTTTTTTTTTCTCTCTCTCTCAGTTTGTCGTTTGAAGTCTGGTTATCAGGGAGTCCCTGTGAGTGAAGGCAGTCTCCCCGCCTCTGGCTCATTATCCCTTCTCTTCCACTGTGTGGATCCTCCTCAGCTTTCGTTTTGGGCCTCTTTACCAGCCAAACGAGACACATTAGTATTCATACCAGTCGCCTCCCCTCCTGGCCACCAGCTGCACCTGGTCTAGTTCCCTTCCTCTGTTGCCCCGTCTGCTCTATTCTCCCTTCTCGCTGAGATTACGCTCTCTCTCTCTCTCTCTCTCTCTCTCTCTCTCTCTCTCTCTCTCTCTCTCTCTCTCTCTCTCTCCCTGTTATTTGTTTGGCTCTTACATTTTCTCCAACTTCTCCTTTGTCTTTCTCCTTCTTGCTTCTCACAGTTTTATTCAGTCTCGTTGTTCCTTTGCATCCTTTCCACTTACTATCCCTATTTCTCTTTTACTATTCCTTCCAGTTTTTTCACTCCGTTTTCTTCCTGTCTTTACTCCTATTTACGTGCCTTTAACCTGTCTCAGTAATCATATGCTTTGCCGGCACCATCTTACTCATTCGCTCCCTCTTTCGAGGAAGAAAAAAAATTACAGGAAATTCTTTTCATCCTCGAAATCAGCAAGTTGGAAAGGTGCGAATGACTTTCACACCCAATACACGCACTAATCTCCGCCCTGTGTTGCATGTGAAACACAGAAAATTAGAAAATGGCCCTAAACACCAGGGTGGGTGGGGGTGAGTGAGTGCAGTTCGACGTAACGAATATCATACAAATGCAAACTCGACCATCTCAGTTGAAGGTAAGCTTTCCCAACCTATTCTTGATTACGGTCAGGTTGGGTCAGGTTTACCCTGTTTCTCCTTAGTGTAAACTGAAGAGTTACCATAACCAGGTGGATACAAGGCTACAACAGCCTATGAGAAATCTTAAAAATCACTCACCACTCAGAAAAGGAAACATTTCGTGACTGGAAACCCACTGAATCTAAACCTCTCCACCCTTTAGTTGTGAGTCATGTGGTAAACTGCGGTGCCCTGACCACAGAAGTGACAAAGGTCTTGTTTGGCCTCAAGTTTTACATGTCGTCGCTCAGAATCAACAATACAAAAGTGTGTGGTGGGTGTCGGATGGAGGTGCCTAGTCCATAACCCCCTTCCGTTACGCCAGTGTTTGGGGGAACTCACTGTGAAGAGGACTGTGGCGCAGAGCTACACAATATACTGCTGGATATATGTGTATATATATATTCATATATATATATATATATATATATATATATATATATATATATATATATATATATATATATATATATATATATATGCGGATGATAACCACAAAATTTACTTTTGGCGCGGCGTTTTACTGAAATGGAAATGTAAGATGTAAAAGCAACAAATGAATGAAAGCATAAATAAGGAGACGAATAAGTAATACGGCGATGAACAAGATATGAATATGAATAAGCAGATGAATAAGTAATACGGTGATGAACTAGAGAAGAATATAAATAAGCAGGTGAATAAGTAATACGGTGATGAAGTGAATAAGAATACAGATAAGCAGATGAATAAATAATACGGCGATGAACTAAAAGAAAAAGCAGATGAATAAGTAATACGGCGATGAACTCAATAAAGAACATAAATAAGCAGGTGAGTAAGTAATACGGCGATGAACTGAATAAGAACATGAATAAGCAGATGAATATGTAATACGGCGAGGAATTCAACCCAGCGCTCCGGATAATTGCATTGGTTGTATTTCACATTTTCCGTTGATTACCTCATCCCCCTCTGCGTTCAGTCTCTCATCAACGGCCAGTGATTACCTCACAGCTGGAGAGATATAGGAAAGTGGTAGCCTTCTCTCCCGTGCACCAGGTCTCGCCCGGTGACACGCTGGTGTGAAGTATTACGTTCTCATTTGTCTCCTTTTGACTTGTAAATGAAATGCTGTTTGTAAATGGCTTAAAACCAACTCAAGCGGAGGGAGGTGCACCTGTAGCGCATCCCATCCCCTAAACCGTTGTAGAAAGCCATGTGTACGTACGTAGGTACGCACCATGTGAAACCCTTTATAATCGATGTGTTGAATGCATGCCATTGGTTTCGGAGTCCTTAATCCTCGTGTTGATTTTGTTTTTTCATTCAGCGGTGGTCGAAAGAATACATCCCATAGCCCGTCTTAAGAGATGACTGCCTTTTGAAATTGCTGTAATTACTTCCTTACAGAACGCTGTAGTTGATGGGGAAACCACGACTTCATATGATTTTCTGTCATCATCATGTTTCACCATTACCATTAGACCTTATTACTTGAGCTGACTGCCTACGTACAGTCGGGGAAAATGGTTTCGGGACACGTCTAAGGTCCTTGTACACACGCCTGGTCGAAGCGGTACTACAGCTGTTATCAACGCGTCCCAAGACCTCTATCGTAATACCGTTTTCTTCAGCAAGTCTTCCCTTTTTCCCCTTGCGGCGGCAGCTTTCATCGGATACAAGACCACATTATCTTTCTGTGGTGTAAGGAAGCGAAAAGAAACTGAGATTCTGGCCTGTCATAATCCATGTGGAAACTTATTGGTGTTCATGGTTGAGTGTCATGAGGAAGACGCAGCTTCATCGTCTGTAAGTTTATGTTTCGTCTCAGCAGACTCAGGTGATTAGCTTATGAGACGACCGTCAAAGTTAACAAGGGCGTGAATCATGGTCAACAATGCCAGTCTCATTATTGACAGCTATCTGGACGAATGTAACTCGTTTAATATATTGGGTAAGTGATATATATATATATATATATATATATATATATATATATATATATATATATATATATATATATATATATATATATGTATATATATATATATATATATATATATATATATATATATATATATATATATATATATATATATATATATATGTATATATATATATATATATATATATATATATATATATATATATATAGTCGACAGGGAAAATGAAACACAAAAAGTTCCCAAGTGCACTTTCGTGTAATAATCACATAGGAATATCTTGATCACGCGCAAAATTGTGATCCTTTCCAATATATATATATATATATATATATATATATATATATATATATATATATATATATATATATATATATATATATATATATATATATAAGGAAAGACAGAGAACAACGGAGAAAGAGTGTGTTAAGAGAATTCTGACAACTTCCTGTTAATTGATTATACGTGAGCATCGCTGTGTTCTGTCCAATCACATTGCATTAGAAAAATCCATCACAAACTGGATTACTTTGATGACGGCAATATTGTGCCTAAAGGATTAGCTCCCAGCCCGATGAATCCAGCAATCCTTTTGGAAAACCTTCCAGAAATACCTCCCTCGTCGTGACTGGCTGCCAAATCCCCCTGGAGGCTGTTGGAAGGGGATTAATGACAGCTGCAGCTGACAAGTGGACATCTGATATTGAGCCAGAAGGCGGCTGCGCTCACGACACACCGTGGCTGAGCGATCACATCACCCAACCATCCTCCTCACAGTAAACCGATAACTCATCCATTCTACATCACCAGAGGGCCAATGCGATGAACTGTGCTATAAGCAACACCTCCTCACTAAGAACCCCGGGTATCCCTACTCTGAAATAACTGCTCGGTTTACAATGGTCTACCTCAGCTATGACTGAATCTCTATCGGGAAGGGAAAATGACTGATGCGATTCGCAATACCACAGAGTCATTCAGGATGTATCTGCAATATTCTGGGCATGCATTGCGAGAGTAAATGCTGGAAATGAAGGTCTACAGGACTGTGTATCATGATAGATTGAGGAGGTGGGGAGTGAACAGGTGAGGTGGCCAGGCTATAAATGCGAGGCGAGATGTGTCGAGGAGGCTAGCTGAGGTGCTGGTGCCCTTGGTCTCTCTCTCTCTCGCCACTGACACAGTCAAGAGCAGCTTCAGCTCTCGTGGTAACGAGATGATTACATACATTTGACCCCCAACCTTCAGCTCTCATAATAACGAGGTAATTGCATACATTTGACCCCCAGCCTTCAGCTCTCATCGTAACGAGATTATAATTACTATATACATTTGACTCCCAAGCTTCAGTTTTCATAGGAACGAGATGGTTATATACATTTAACTCACATGTTGTCAATAATAAAGCTAGAATCCACTGAATCAATGCAGTTTTGGGGGAACTCCTGTTCACAACTCCAGTTGAACATTCAACGGTGAAGGACACATAGTGAAAGATTGCCTTCTTAAAGTACAGTCAGGATGGCCACAAGGAAGAAATGACTTTTTTTTTTTCCGGTCAAAATTTCTGTCATGGATCATAATGTCGTTAAGGAACAATTCACATACCAGTTCTGGGTCTTAGCGATCTAGGTCCATGCTATAACAACTCAGCTCAAATAGTCCAATTCGAGGCTAAGCTTGTAACCCTCTTTAGGAAGCCAAGAAAACATATGGGCGAATGTCTCCTCAAACTTGAGTAAATATGAAGACAGAACGACGACCGATGATCAAGGGGTTGGTTTACGTGACAGACTGGAGATGTCCGCCAGTTGCTCAGTCTCAGAAGTTTTCTTACGACACATGCATCTTGATCGGACCCGTGTAGACCTCTCTGGCCCACGACAATAATACGTTTACCACAACAACAAGACCATGACAAATATAATTTGGACGTTGGGAGTTAATGAGGACGGGAAAGTAGAGGCCTTGGTGGTGATGTTAGCTTGTTCGAACACTCGAGAGAGCCACCAGAGTTAGTGCTCTTCGTCAGCAGTGAGCGAGGGTGGAAGAGCAGTGATCCTGGAGGTCATGGTTGCTTGTGTGGCACTCGAGAGCGACAGTAGTGCTCTTCGTCGGCAGTAAATTAGAACAAAAGAGCAGGGACCCCGTGCTGGTGGTGGTGGTGGTTGGTGTGGCAATCAAGGAAGACAACAGAACTGATGTTCTCTGTCAGTGAGAGTGGAGGAGCAGAGGCTATGGTGATGGTTAGCGTGGGAGCAGAAAGAGACAGCAGTGAGTGGAAGCCGGGTGGCATCAGAAGGAGACACTATAGTAGTTTTCCTATGTCTTATGTCACCAAAGCCAAGCTTCGAGTGAGGGAAACACGAGCCAAAAGGAAGAAGAGAAGGAATAGTAGATGAAAGAGAGAGTGTGAAGAATAAAGTACAGGAGAAAAAAATCGGGTCTGGTGAAGGCTTTGGATTCGACTAGCGTTTCTGAGGGATGTTAAGTCACATGGTAAAAGAAGGATTTTGATTAAAAGAAAATTGTGGGGTACTAGACAAGGCTTGTGTGCAGGACGCGTCAGACGTGTTGGGAAATATCAAGCTGTTGGGAAAGACCAGAGAACTGAGGAATACAGGGGCAGCTGGGGAAGACTGGGGTTACTTAGGAAGACCAATCATTATAAGTTACAGTAAGAACACATCACAACTCACACAAACCATCAGAACAATAGAGTACTAGCACACAACTCACACAAGTCCTCATAACACACGACGATAATACAGTTTAACTCACACAAGCCACCGTAACACATACTAAAAACACATCATGAAATACAAGAGCAAAGCATCATAACTTGTAAAAACATTTCGAACCCCGGAGCTCAGTGTCTAACTTTTTCCCGTGTCCATGTTTCTCTTGCTGAAACGAGAATTAAAAAAAAAAAAAAACACCAGAGAAATCTAACTGGACAAACCATTTTAGAAAAGCAATCACAGAATTCCAGCAGCCCTGATACTTGTCCTACAAAGTAAATGACTCAATAATTTCTCCTCCATCCTTAAGGGAATCCAGTACCACACACAGAAAAAGAGACACTACCAAAACATATACAGATTTGAATAAAGTGGTCCAGTCTTGACTGCGCCGTAGTTACGTATAGCAGATATTTCTTCTGTAGAGTGACATCAGCTGCAGCAAGAGGAACCTCCCTCCTCCTCCTCCGTCATAAGGAACTTTACTTCTCTGTGGCTTAGCATCTTTGAGAACCATTTGCTGCCTTATGCTTTTTGATACGGGATTGCTGTTGATCAACTAGCTATTCTCTGTCATCTGCAGATACATGGCTACACTTCTCCATCCGCGTCAGCCAGCCTCTGTGATCCATAACAACGTTGTAGAGTATCACAGACACTACGGAAAATACGTTGTAACGATGTTCGTATTTTCAGAGACTGGTAACGCACCGGGAGGAATTAGATTTCACAGTTCGGTGCATTAATTACCAGAACAAACGAAGATTAACTCAATGCATGTTGCATGCAACGTGTGTGTCTCATTCCAGTGTATTGTTGGAAGACAGTGAGGAACACGTACTGCCTCGCCAGGCACGGTAATTCCTATGTTCACCAGGTGAGTAAGACAGATGGCATGGAACTGCCACTTATGCTCTGTTATGATTTTCACTCCAGAGTGCATAACGTAGGATACTGAGTGGCTAGGTTGGTGCGTGAGGCGACGTGAGTCATGATGAACCATAATTCCTGACTTTACATTATGTTCCTAGTAATATTGTCAGTCTCTGCTGTTAACCTGTAGACGTGAGTGATTACAATGATCACAAGTTGTGTGGTTGGCACTCACAGTCCAGCGCTGGGTCCAAGGTGGGTCACCTATCATGGGATGGGATTTCCACCTTTCTAACTTCCGTTCTTCATGGTATCCTGCAGGAGGGCCGTTGTTCATATCATCCTGCAGGAGGGCCGTTGTTCATGTTATCCTGCAGGAGGGCCGTTGTTCATGTCATCCTGCAGGAGGGCCGTTGTTCATGTCATCCTGCTGGAGGGCCGTTGTTCATGTTATCCTGCTGGAGGGCATATCCTCATGTTGTCCTTCACCTCATGTTATCCTTCATGAAGGCATTTCCTCATGTTATCCTTTACCTCATGTTATCCTTCATGAGGGCATTTCCTCATGTTATCCTTCACCTCATGTTATCCTTCATGAGGGCATTTCCTCATGTTATCCTTCACCTCATGTTATCCTTCATGAGGGCATTTCCTCATGTTATCCTTCACCTCATGTTATCCTTCATGAAGGCATTTCCTCATGTTATCCTTTACCTCATGTTATCCTTCATGAGGGCATTTCCTCATGTTATCCTTCACCTCATGTTATCCTTCACCTCATGTTATCCTGCATGAGGGCAGTATAAGGAATGTGACATTATAGATAACTGTCGAGTATCTTTCCTTCTGTCTCGATTTTTTTTTAGGTTTCCTTCATTATTCTAGATTCTGGAAAGTAATGTATGGGAAAACGAGTGACTCAGGTGGAGGAAAATGATGCCTGTATATTCGAGCAACCTTTTCGTCAGTGGTTATCTAAGTCTTCCAAGTCTTCTTACGTGTTGTAGATCAGACACACCATCATCACACGACTAGAAAACACATATTGTTTCCCCCTTCACTTTTCAGCCACACTAGCCTCTTGATTCCTTGTACACGACGGTAAAACTCTTCAAGACGACGGTGCGATCTTTGAACACGACGGCAAGACCCTTAAACATGATGATACGACTCTAACTCAGACTCTAAAATTGAGGCCACGGACCTAAACATGAGAGACATACTCTGTGAGAGAAAGCGATCATGCATGAGGGCAATTATCTTTTTGGCAAAGTAATTATATCACAGTTGATTTATCACCTTCATATGAAGCTCATGATTTAAGACTCGAGTTATTTTAAGGACATGAAAGTAAGAATGCTGTCACGTTAGTAGAACGCAAGCCTTTGTCCTGCACCTAAGGTTGTGTCCGCTTTCCCGAAATCGTATACGAAAATACCCTGGAAGACATTTATTTTTTTGGGGGGGCGAGTGAGTTCAGTATTATATGTTTGCTTTGGAGAAAAGACAAGATTATTAGATATCCTTAAACTGGTACATGAGTGTGCGCGCGTTGCGTGCGTGTGAGTGTGTGTGTGTGTGTGTGTGTGTGTGTGTGTGTGTGTGTGTGTGTGTGTGTGTGTGTGACGCTCTTTCAGTTCACACCACTTCACTCAGGACATTCTCCTCCTGCAGTAACCAGACACAGGACTGTGGTAGCCGTTGCTCAGGCAGAGGGATAACTCGGATATATTTCTTTTTTTTTTGCTATTCTCCAGCGTGTAACAACCATCAAAGGGAATTTGAGCTCGTCACTAATTACGGTCACCTTTTTAACAATGCCTCGGTCACAAGCAAGGCATCTTAATCCACGTCAAGCCGAGAGTGGACGACTTGATTGACTGCATTTGATCGCCAGTCTTGAGGGAGAGTGTGTACATGGCAGTACAAACTCGATCTACTCTGGCGCCACTCATGCCTCTTTGCTTCCTCTTCCGAGAATGAGAATCAGAGTGTCTCGCAATGCCACGCCTGAACCAAAGCCAAGACCCATCCATCCCCCAAGATCCACCAATCGTATAGCACAATTGACTACCCACACACACACACACAGGTCTAATATAACGACGAAAGACGAGAAGAAGAAGAAGAAGAACAATACCCTGGTGTCATATTAGGCCACTATTCTTTCAAAGTTCTTTAACATGCTAGGCGCACCTCGCCTCCATCCCTGGCGTGTTTCGAAGCAACTTCGCCTCCATCGTGGCGAAACTAATTCCGAAAGAATTCCCCCGGAGAGTCTTGGTGTAAAGTCGTATGTGTTAGCATACTTTACGCACCACTTGAAGCCCACCTGAATTCCCGGGCAACATTTTATCTCTCACTGAAATGGGTACACACGGTAGGGCAAGAGTTTTCATCAGCTATTGTTATATCCAGAGCACCAGGAAAGACATGATTAGAGAAACAAGTTTTTGGGCTTGTATACGTATACTGAATACGACAATATATATATATATATATATATATATATATATATATATATATATATATATATATATATATATATATATATATATATATATGTATATATATATACATATATTTGTGTATGTCTGTCTGTGTGTATAGAAAAAAATATGCAAGAGCGAGCAACATGACGGCAGCACGAGACTGCCAACGTGAAATTTTGACAACCATCAACTTTGATTGTACCCGTCTACTGCCAACATCTTACTAGCTCTACCTGAGAAGACGGACCTCCGTTAAGGGCCAGAGCGCTGGCCACACAGTCTACCACACTGGAATATCCTGATCCTCCGTCAGTCATGGTCAGTAATACGTTACCTTCATCAGCCACTTTCAAGTACTACCTCTTGTCGTAAATCTGGTGCGTACTGCGATACTAGAACCCTCAGTGTATGATTTTACGTTAGGGTTTTTTAGTATTATTTACTAATGTTCAATATTACCTCCTCCCCATGTGTGGGCTGTGGTTGTGGATAGGGAGCTGTGGTTTCGGTGCATTACATATGACAGCTAGAGAATGGATGTGAGCGAATGACACCAGTCCTTCGCCTCTTCCTAAAAGTTTAAAAGACGTGGGCCAACAGGTCCCGTACTGTCTGTCATTTCCATCTATACTCCCACATAACCTTGAAGCTTGAGAGTGTAAGAGATTCCAGAATAGCCACACAAGGATCTAGATATATCTATTCTTGTTCATAACAAAAAATTATGAAATACGTTGTCTCCCACAGTCACAGGTACAGTGGAGGTTTCATCTATTCCTTCGTCTTATGAAACGAAGGTAAATCTAATCAAAATCAGGTCCTAAGCAGAGGATTCCTATCCTCCAACAGTCTTCAGTGAGCAGAGGAATCCTATCCTCCAACAGTCTTCAGCGAGCAGAGAAATCCTTTCCCAAACCCTCAGCGTCCAAGTCAACCTCTCCCGTCGCGTTAGGTGTGATATGCCAGTGACAAACAGTAGGACCAGAACAATCACTCAGTGTGTGAATTCTAGATACAAGCAATTTGTGTGTGAGTGTCGAGGTGTTTGTACAAGATATATGTCAGCCATTGCCAGACTGGCGGCCGCCCGTGCCTGACAAGACTCCAGTCATTGTTGAACTTCCTGAATAATAGTGTCGTCGTCAGAACATGAACACGGTACTCACACACCCGTGTCCCTGCTTCATTACTTCATGCTTCCAGGGCTGTCGACAGAGGGTTGACGTCCTAGGGCTGTTCATTTCAAGGGGTTTTGTGCACACGCTCGACACCCGAGACTATTGATGTCACAGTTCTGTGCGCGATCGACGGCCCAAGACTAATAATGTCTGGGTTTGTATATAGTCGACAGTTCTGGGCTATTGATGTTGGGGTTTTCGGCTCGGTCGATGACCATGAACTAATGAATTCAGGGTTTTGTGAAATGACTGGTTCCCCGAGCCTATTAACGTCAAAGTTTTGTGCATGATCCGCTGGTGATATCAAAGCAGAAAATTACGTTACAAGAAAATTGCTTGACATATTCATAATCAGTTTTGACGCATCTCCTGTGTAAAAGCATGGCCAAATATTTACATACAATCCAAAGCCACAAGTAGAGGGGGATGAAGCCTCGAACATTACCTTGCTACTGAGAAATGATGGTCAGTCACGTATCTTTAGCACATCAAGAAACAAATCATTTCAATTCTGGTGTCTCTCTGGAGCATCATGTGATACCCAAGAAAAACTCATACTTGCCAGAATTCTAGATACAAGCAATTTGTGTGTGTGAATGTCCAGGTTTTTGGACAAGGTCTATGAGTATTACAGACACTTCGGTCCTGCAGAGGTCAGAGCAGCCCACACGGCTCTTGACCCCCTTATCTGGTTAGTATTTAATAAGCACCAACTTAAGCTGGGGTAAAGCACCTCTGATACGGTGAGCCTAACCAACCGGCAGCTTGTTACTCGAGGTTCCCCATGGATATCCACGTCTGGTGACCTGGCCCTTACTAGCAAACCTAATGAACCTACTAGGATTGTCCTCGTCTGGGGACATGGATGGCCCTTACTAGCAAACCTAATGAGCCTATTAAGATTGTCCACGTCTAGGGACATGGATGGCCCTTACTAGCAAACCTAATGAGCTTACTAGGATTGTCCTCGTCTAGGGACCTGGATGGCCCTTACTAGCAAACCTAATGAGCCTATTAAGATTGTCCACGTCTAGGGACATGGATGGCCCTTACTAGCAAACCTAATGAGCTTACTAGGATTGTCCTCGTCTAGGGACCTGGATGGCCCTTACTAGCAAACCTAATGAACCTACTAGGGTTGTCCTCATCTGGGGACATGGATGGCCCTTACTAGCAAACCTAATGAGCCTATTAGGATTGTCCACGTCCGGGGACATGGCCCTTACTATTAGACCTAATAAGCCTTCTAGTAGTGTCCACGTCCGGGGACATGGCCCTTATTATTAGACCTAATAAGCCTTCTAGGAATGTCCACGTCTGGGGACATGGTCCTTACTAGCAGACCTAATCAGCCTACTAGGAATGTCCCCGTCCGGGGACATGGCCCTTACTAACAGGCCTAATGAACCTACTAGGAGCCTCCACATCTGGGGACTTGACCCCCTCACTGAGTAGCCAGATGAGGCAACTAGGGACTTCCATATCCTGGGACGTGGCCCTTACTCACAGACCTTAAATAAGGCCAAGAGGGACTGGCACTTAACGTTACTGTTGTATGAAGTTTATCATCTTCCTCACCTTAATGTTGTTCCCTTCCTATTATGGTATTTCATCACATCTCACTCTGCAGTTATGGAAACCCCTTCCTTCCTACCCTGGTTAATAGGCATCCTCATGATACGTCCGTAATTGGTCTACAAAAAAACTGTATAGATGACATTCAGTGAAAAATGGAATATCAGATATGTGATTCATGGCATCATAGGCATCACATTGCCAAGCCTGATGCTAAACCAAGCTTGAGAGGGAACGCTTCTGGAGCGTATGATAATTCAGGCGTTGGCAGGCAGATGCAGTGATGAATAATACATGTTACCATCTGAGATGAATGTGAGGGTAATCATCTCTCAGGGAGGGAGATAGATTATCAAATCTATCTACGTGTCCTCTCTGTCTCTTATGTGTAATCAAGCAGTTATGTTTCTGTGTCATTCTATATTCCTAACTCGAGCGATCAGGTCTATGAAAGGTACTTATGCAAGTGTCCATCGCCTTCCTCTTATACTTAAGACTTTCAGGGGAAAATCATTCGTATGTCTTATACCTGCCATGAACCACTTCGGAAATCGCTGCCGTCATTTCAGTGTGTGTGCTCTCTCTCTCTCTCTCTCTCTCTCTCTCTCTCTCTCTCTCTCTCTCTCTCTCTCTCTCTCTCTCTCTCTCTCTCTCTCTATTTATCTATCTACCTATCTATCTGTCCAGTCTTGTCCCGGTGAACAGTCAGGGTAAGGAGGAGAAGCAGTGTCTCCCACAAATAAGCCACTGGAACCCTCCTCGCATCACTGCCTCTGGGAAATGTTATTCTAACAAATACGCGTCACATCGCCACCGGGGAAAAATAAAATCACTCGTATAAATCTTTGATAATAATATATCAATTACTCAAAATACTATAAAAAAAAACCTATACTTTAACTAGATCCTTGAAAACATAGGAGGAACTGAGCGTATATTCCTAGTTATTACCGATGCATTTTGCATGACAGAGCTCGAGGCATAACCAACAAACTCTCCATCAGTCAGGGCGCAAGGCTTGGGATTTAGCATTTAGCTGATTTCACGCCAGGCTTCACCCTGGTCCTCACATGTTCTCTAATCTTTTAAGTCATGGCAATACGCTACTGTGTCTCCCGCTAATCACGCAATCCCAGGGTATTTCCATTCCCTTCTTGGCCTGAGGTGGACTGTCGGTGTTTATTTTTTGTTTGCGCGTCTCATCTTCTGTGTACACACACACACAACCATGGCTGAAACAATAGCAGAGGGTTTGTATGTTTCATGATCTGTCACGTTGTAGTTCTCAAACATTTTGGTAAGCCATATTGGTTCCCTTAATGTTATATCCCTCCCATCTATTCACAAGTTACTATAAGCTTTTCCTTCGAGTCGTCTACCTGAACTATTCATTCAGTTCCCCTCCTCATACTGAACCACGCCGTCCACGCCGCTCTGTATGTTTATTTGACTGAATTCGAATGGATTTCCTTTATGTATAGCGTCTCCTGTATACATGCTACTTACCACACGCCACGCAGCTGGACACAGTCCCTTTCACAACAGCCCAGGAAGGTAAGATGAGAAAACCCAATCTCTAGAATATCTTGATTACGTTTTCTACTCGAGAAAGCTGGTTAACCTCGGGGGATTTTTGTATTCTTGTTTCATGACCCGGAACCTCTCTGGTCTGAATGTAATCGAGATAAACAGCGTCTTAATACGCAGTCTCTCGGCTGCTTTCCGTAAAGAACACCGGAATTAAGACCTAAACATCATCAAGCAATTATCTTGACAGATGATGGGTATGGGGTCTTTCCCTAGCCAGCGCGGCATCAAAGTGCGTTACATAATGTAAGGTAAGCGTGTCCCACCACCATTGTTGGACGGTGGACAACCTTTTATAATGCTGGTTTAGCCTCTAACAGTCTCTCTTCGATGTGTTGTGATAGCTCCATCCTCGCCTGTCTCTCTCTCTCTCTCTGTGCTGGTCCTTCCTCACACTGGTGCCTGCCTGATGCTCCAACTTGCTTCAGTTATCCACCAGCCCCAACCCTCCTGCTCCCCACTGCCTCCCATCTGGGTCAAAACAAGGCGCCAGAGATGGTAAGCGGAGGATGTTTCATCAGACAAGATTGAGCGTAGAAGGTAACATTAATCAGCTCATCCTCATTAGAAGAACTGAGATGAGAGAAATCATGCATAGAAAGGGAAAGAAAATAAGAGCAAGGGAAGTAAACTAGAATTGACTGTGAATGTTTGAAATACGAACCAGATGATCATTTGATATAACAATACAGCTACGTCCGTTTTAAACTAACACAGAAAAATGACATCAAGTCCACGTGAATTTTCAACTGGTCCCAGGCCATATGCGGTCTGATATCGAATATGATATATGATATATGACAGTGAATGGCCAGCAAATGACACAGACGTCACGTGGCATGTGTTGACCAGATCTATAACCATCGCTGCTTTTCTTTATTTCTAAGACTGCCCACTACAGACGTAAGACCTGATCAAGGCCAGGCCTGGAACTGAATACGAAGAATTCAAAAACGTACAAGGGGGATCAAAAGGCAATCTGAGAATATTTCAGGAGGATGAAACCTACCCTAGGGGAAGGTCGTATTTGTTATGAAGGACATAAAGGGAAGAAAAAAAATACCATTTTGAAAAGGAGAAAGTCACATTTGTCAGGAAGGACATGAAACGGTAAAGAGTTGCAAAGCCCCGTGGTGTAGGGACAAAAGCAAACATCCCAGACCCATGGGCTGAAATAGAGTGACGTTTATCAACATGTAACAGCAGAGAAGTGAAAGGGACTTTGCTGAATGTAGGAATAACAGTTCAACAAACGAAAAGAAAAAAAGATATATATATGGCCCTGAAACAATAGTTCGGAGGAGGGTGAGTTTAGTTAGCAGAATGGTTTGAAAACAACACGACAATGACGGAAGGTTAACTTGAGAGCATCATAGGAACGTGAAAGAGTCAGTAAGTCAGAGAGGAACACAGCGGTGGGGAACACGAGGCAAAGAACAATACAAAAGCAGAGAGAGGAAATTAAGAAGAGAACACAACAGCGAGGAAGAAATAGAGTGAGAACGAAACAACCGCAGGAATATGAAGATCAGAGGAGACCATAGCAAGGGTGGAAAGAGATGGGGGAAGCAACATAAGAGAGGAGGCCAGGAGAGGCGAATGTGTGTACAGTTTAACACCATGGAATAGTAGGAGCACAGAGGGGCAGAGGCTGTATCCACAACACAACACAACACAACACTGGAGGCAGCGGGAGGCAAGAAAGTCTGATCTCCCAAATATCCTTCTCTCTCTCTCTCTCTCTCTCTCTCTCTCTCTCTCTCTCTCTCTCTCTCTCTCTCTCTCTCTCTATCTATCTATCTATCTATCTATCTATCTATCTATCTATCTAAAAGATTAGAGTGAGTTCTTGGGGTTGAGTTCTCGGGAGCCTTTCATTTTAGTCATGCTTGCAAAGCCTCCCTGGTCTGGGTATTGATCCGAGACATCCCCCTCCAACTTGCAAAATACAAATCATCTCATAAACACAAACCTAAGCACGTTGGGTCAAGCCCCAATCGTTTTCCTTTTAAGAGAACTGCCCATCTCTTCTCATTTCTATTCCTTTAATTTCCTCTCTCTCTCTCTTGCCCCAGTTCAGAGCTCTTGTTATATTCTCTCTCTCTCTAGTTCTAATGCTCGCTTCTGTTGCCCGGAGGCCTGAACGCTATCAATATTTGTACAACGGCCTCCATTATCGTGTGGGCCACCTGGACAATGGGCAAACGGGATCCCTAGACTACCACAGTGGCCTCCTGCTGCTGTTAATATAACGTAAAGCAGCTGGTCCCGCCACTAGCGCTGGCCAGCTGATGGCTTTTATCACCATTGCTTCAACTTCTGCCAGTTCCTGCTTGCTGCTCCCTGCTAACTTTAGCGTTTGCTATTCACATGTGGCGCACTATTACCTCCAGTCTCTTTAGCTACGTGCCTGGTTCTTGCCTCTACCAGTCCATTTCCTCTGACTCATGGCAGCCCCAACCTCTATCTATCTTTACGGCTCCCTCCAGCTGTTATCATACCCTTCCAAATGGGATCTACTGGTTCAAGCCTTTATCAGCCTCTGGCTATTGGCACCAGAAAGTCTACCAGTCACTCTGCCTGTTGTTCCCTGCTAACTCCATCTCTTCCTATGCTTTCTTGCTGGTTGCATCCTATAATACTCCAGGTCTTCTCCTTTCGAATAGTCCCGACCTCTGCTAGTCCTTATCCTGCTTCCTTCTGCTAGGTCCAGACTCTCTCTCTCTCTCTCTCTCTCTCTCTCTCTCTCTCTCTCTCTCTCTCTCTCTCTCTCTCTCTCTCTCACCGAGTACTCCACGCTGGAGGACAACGATCACCTCTCACCGCGCCACAGAAGGGGTGCATAATGTTTCACTACCACACCACACTCCTTGAGATATGTGGTATGCCACCACACCACCCTGCTGAATTATCTCCTCCCGTCACCACCACCACCACACCACCACAAACATCACGCTCTCAGCATCTTAATCAGTGACCAAAACAACCCACATTCGGGGTCAATATCAATTTGCACACCGACAGTCGAAACAGAGAAAATGTAATCTTCATAAAATTCTCATTAACTTTAAGCATGAGAATCGAACCCGCAGAACCTTCTGTGTAATCTAGATAGACACACTCCAAACTGTTGCCTGATTGCCTATCTGCATAAGGACTATCGAGACGGTGCGGGTGTCTTCATTACCCTGTAGTGAACTGAACCCCTGGTGGTGGTGTCATGGACTCCTGCCCGGCACCAGAGCTGAGGCGTTGAGAAGCTCTTGTTCTTGACAGCCAGAGAGGAATTCCTGGTGACTTTTGTAGCCTACAATCCCCTTCCTCTTGAAGTTCTCTCTACCCAGAGTGCATTTTTAGACTCCACCCGCTCCCGTCTCTCGTTCTGTGCCACCTCCAGTCCCCAACACTCCCCTCTCCGTTGCCCTCTGCTACCTTCAGTCAGCTCCTGCTGTCAAGCTTAATGCCCCACAGCTAAGGCTGGGTCATGTCTGCTACACCCCCCCCTGCCGCTGGTTCCACTCTATATCAATTCCTGTCTGCTGCCTTCTGTCAGCAGCAACAGTTACACGAGTTCCTGTCTGTTCTCCGTTAGTTCCAGGCGCCGTCAGTCCTCGTCTGCTGCTGTTGCTGCATCGGTACAATTACTGCTCAGTGCGTCACGCTTGACAGGGCGGTATAAACTGAGGGAGTTCGTGTTGAGACGGGGAGGTGCAGCGACTGATGGGCTGAGAGGTGGTGGCTGGGATGTGGTGGTGTGGATGAGGAGGTGGTAGTGTGGCTACGGTGTGATGGTGTGGCTGTGGCGATGTTTCTGGGACAGTTGTGGTGTGGTTGGGATAGTGGTGTGGTTGGAGTATGGTGGTGTGGTTGGGATAGTGGTGTGGTTGGAGTATGGTGGTGTGGTTGGGATAGTGGTGTGGTTGGAGTATAGTGGTGTGGTTGGGATAGTGGTGTGGTTGGAGTATGGTGGTGTGGTTGGGATAGTGGTGTGGTTGGAGTATGGTGGTGTGGTTGGGATAGTGGTGTGGTTGGAGTATGGTGGTGTGGTTGGGATAGTGGTGTGGTTGGAGTATGGTGGTGTGGCTGGGATAGTAGTGACGTGGTATTGATAGTGGTAATGTGGCTGGGATACTGTTGGCGTGGTTGGGATAGTGGCAATGTGGCTGGGACAGTGATGGTGTGGCTGACGGTTTACCTGGACCTATCCAGGATGGCCGGAGATTTGAAAAGTTTCCTCATAATAAAAACACGTTTATGAAATTTTCAAGTGTTTTCATTTTTCTAATTGATGAGACCTCCAACTCTTCCTCCCCGTTTCTCTTTCCTCCAATGAGCGCCTGGCTATACCCCTATCTCTCGGCCAAAAGCTCTTCGTAATCAGCCATTGAGAGGCGGTCTCTTTCTCTCACCGAAATTTCCCCAGCAAACGCTAAGCGTTGCTCCTGCATAATTGCATAATCTCGTCGAAGATACCCGGAGGTAGGTACTCTCTCTCTCTCTCTCTCTCTCTCTCTCTCTCTCTCTCTCTCTCTCTCTCTCTCTCTCTCTCTTCTCTCTCTCTCCCCCTGGCTAACAAGTTGGTCCTGACTCTTGTGTTCCTTTGATGAGCTGGGGGTCAAAAGTATATAGCCCAAGTTTTCTCACTAACTTCTTCTCGGGAACAAAGATTTTCCTCTTCTGTTTTTTTTAAACACATAGGGGCAAAAGCAACAGCAAAAGCAGCAGCAGCAGAAGCAGCCTGGGTCAGCAGCAGGGACTTCAGCTGTTATACCAGCAGCAGCAGCAGTAGTAGCTACAATTAATAACAGAAATAGCGACAGCCACAGTCAGCAGGAACCCAAACCTCCAACAAACAGAATTCGTCCTCACCTCCAGCATTGGCCCAATTCTTGGGTCCTGATTAAGCGAGTGGGTAGTGGGCCAGAGCTGGGTTTTCCCTCCTGTTGTTCCTCCGTCTTGTCATGACACTAGATATCACAACAACAGAGGAACTCAGTAAACAACAGACGATTGGGTTCGTTTCGAGGCTGTTTGAGGTAGCTGGCGAAGCGATCCGAAACGCGATGCCTTGTGAGGAGGAGACAGCAGAGAAGCAGAATGATAGGTTGGCCAGGATAATCCATGGCGAAATGGATGATGGTAGAATGGAAAAGAAAAAGCTCGTTAATGGAAGAGATGAAGAGATGTAGCGAAGGATATAGTTGTGGTCAGAGGTATATCAAACGAGGATTGAGGAATGATCTTTCATCATGTTTGATGAAACTATTTCGTTCGTGTGAATGGTAGTGTGGACGGAAGAGGTGGTCTCGCTCCAATCGTAAACTTATTATTAAAAATGGAAAATCAAGAAGCTCTTGTATTTGTGTGGGACTTCCAGTTACCTTGACCACAACAGACGTGAGTGAAGGAGGTGTGTGAGTGAACGTGATCCACCTGATCCATTTCATCTGAAAGGGAATGGCGTTGAGACATAAAGCTATGGAAATCTACGGACTTGGTCGATGTTGAGACCCCTTTTCATTCGCCTCAGACATGGTCCATCAAGACCTGTTGTACCTAAGACATTCTCATTTTTTTAGGTCGACATCCCCCATAACTCGCAGGTTGATCATCTGTGCTGTACAGTTGTATCGACGCGAGTTCACAGCTGCAGAGAAGATGCGAAAGATACGAAGGCATATACAAGGTACCACACTCTTATACATGTAATAATCTGAGACCCCATTCTCATAGAAGGAGCAAGTGCTCCAAGTTATATCCACCAGTTACTCATCCACTCATTTTCTACAGTGATACACAGGTCAAGGAACCTTTTCCACAGTCACAGAAAATAGGAAAGGGATGGTCTGAACGGGAGCCAAAAGTTATAACACTGCCCAACCCCAGATGCACTGACCACAAAATGAAATAAAACATGGAAAATCCTTGTTGCTCCGTGTGTGTGTGTGTGTGTGTGTGTGTGTGTGTGTGTGTGTGTGTGTGTGTGTGTGTCTGTCTGTCTGTCTGTCTGTGTCTGTCTGTGTGTGTGTGTGTGTGTGTGTGTGTGTGTGTGTGTGTGTGTGTGTGTGTGTGTGTGTGTATGCGTGTGTGTCTGTGTCTGTGTGTGCGTGTGTGTGTGTGTGTGTGTGTGTGTGTGTGTGTGTGTGTGTGTGTGTGCGTGTTTAAATGTCGTCTAATCACATCACACTTACAGCCACATTTACTTAAAAAAACAAATATAAATATACAAGTGCACACAAAAAAGATAATACACACACACACACACACACACACACACACATTCCTCCCGGCTGAAAGGAAGTCGAAGTCATGGTTGAAGGGAGACCAGGCGAACGGACACATAATGCTTTGTGGTGTTACAATAATGATGAATATATTATTAACTCAAACAACATAGCATATCATGGCAATGTTTTCGATTCATTTCTCATAACTTTGCTTAAGTGTCTGGAATCAGAGGTTGTGGTGTGTGTGTGTGTGTGTGTGTGTGTGTGTGTGTGTGTGTGTGTGTGTGCGCGCGCGCGCACGCTCTAACATCATGAATGATTACCAAACTACTATACTTGCGTATGTCCGCTCTAGCCTGGCCATTATTTTTTTATCTTCAACCTTGGCTTCGAAATGCCTTTCACCTACAGTAAGGGGGTTAAGAACCTATGGATCACGACCGTACATACGTAGGGATAGAGACGAAACACTTTCTAATCCCAACCCATCGAGAGAGATGATAAGATAGCATCACAAATACGATACCAAGACTCGATACACAAAGCCAGCGTTGGAAAACTTCACATCGACCAGATGTTAAGGAAGCGCCTTTGGTTTGCATCGGAGGAAAACAGTAGAGTAAACAACCAGCGCGAAAAGATGCGAGACTGAAAAGTGTGTATGATCTCAGGACGCATTGTTTATCTATTAATGACGAAGGACTCCATAATTCAGGGGGAGAATGTGGTAAACAGAGGCATCAAAGGCTCCCACGTCTTTGAATTCGATTCACAGATTCTACAGGCTTAAACGCTAATTGGACTTGAAATTTCCTCAAATTTCCTGGGTTCTATTGCTCAGCCGCCAGCTCTTGGAGGAGCAGCGAGAGGGGCGAGTTCAAAGACACACACACACAAACTTGGGGAAAACTCACTTGAATTTATGCCGTTTGCCGCCGCCTGGGGTTTCATTGGCTCTACCAGTTTGGGGAGGAGTGATTCACAAGAGTACTAGTGCTAAAGTGAGTGGAAAAGGGGAGGGGGAAGAAGATAAGAAAAGAAAGGTTGATTCAAAGAGACAGTATAGAAGTGTAAGGGGGAAGAAGATAAGAAAAGAAAGGTTGATTCAAAGAGATAGTATAGAAGTGGGAGGAGGAAGAAGCGAGAAAGGCATAGACTTTTGAGCTAAGATTATTCACTTTACTGCAGGCAAAAAGAAAAATGATGATGCGACAAGCTGCATTGATGACAATGACAGACACATACACACCAAGATAACCCGACCAGGCACTAAACAACCGACCTCCCAACTCAGTCTTAAACTCCAATCCGCCACCCATCAGAGACCACACTCCCCAGAACAACACGGGTCACACTCCTCCGCTTATGGTCTGGACATCACCAATCACTACAATACTACAAACAGTTTCAAAATGTCTCATGACTCTTCACAACCACGATATAGTTTCGAGCACTTACAACTCAATTCCTCTGCACTCGTTGCACACACACACACACACACACACACACACACACACACACACCTACACACACACAACACCACATCACTTCATGACCTGTGGTCCCGACCAGTGGACTGGGCCAGCTTCCTGAGTGCTGCAGGAGCCTCATAAGGGCAGGAGGGACTCCTGGGGCAGGAGGGCTATGAGGGCACAAAAAAAGTTTCAATCGTATTCGTCAGTTCACCATTGTATGATATCGATATCTGGCTCATGTAATGTGAGACAAAAATCTCCGCTGTCTCGTAAATCTTTAATCTCCTTCCATGAACAACATTTCACTTCCTTCTGATAACCTTCAAAACTCGGGAAACATTTATCAGACGATCCTGAAGCTATGCTAATTCGTAAGGAATTCAAATATGACGGATTCTCGCTCCCATATTGGAAAATATCCCAAAAATCTGTCTGAAAGTCTTCTAACTTAGTTCAGACTTCCGGGCCAGACGTGGAAAACTTTACCCAACATTGTACCGTCCATAAGTATGCCACATCTACCGCAAATTCTCGAATGCCTCATCCGAAAAGCTCTCCACGTGCCTCATTCATTTCTCCTGGATGTACTTGGGGAGCTGTGGTTTCGGGGCGTTGCACGTGACAGCAAGATGATGGATGTTTCTGTGATTATTCTAAAGCAAAGTGTGGCAGCACATGTATAAAACTTCAGCCCAATTCTGGCAGCTGCTGTGCTGAAGACGTGCTACGTAGATGACGAGGTAAAGATTACGCTAAGATCCACGTAACTATACAGGAGTGACTCACTCCACGAAATCATAAACATTAAATAGTAGACGTCTTTATAACCAGATTCAGTTGACAGCCATATGACTGATACACCTTCAAGATACAACCCTCGAAGCAATGGCAAATGGCTTCAGTTATCTAGAACAGATCATGATAGAGGAGTAATAACACTCGGTACAACCCAGTGTCTCTATATCTCCTGAGATCTGTCATGATCCCAGTGAAGCATCCATGGCAACAAAGCCCTGATGAAGCAAACCATAGACAACAAAGCCCTGATGAAGCAAACCGTAGACAACAAAGCCCTGATGAAGCAGCTATGACAACAAAGCCCTGCTGAAGCAAACCACAGACAACAAGGCCCTGATGAAGCAAACCATAGACAACAAAGCCCTAATGAAGCAAACCATAGACAACAAAGCCCTGATGAAGCAAACCATAGGCATCAAAGCCCTGATGAAGCAAGCCATAGACAACAAAGCCCTGATGAAGCAAACCATAGACAACAAAGCCCTGCTGAAGCAAACCACAGACAACAAGGCCCTGATGAAGCAAACGATAAACAACAAAGCCCTAATGAAGCAAACCATAAACAACAAAGCCCTGATGAAGCAAACCATAGACAACAAAGCCCTGATGAAGCAAACTGATAAGAACAGTTGTATATCAGCCCCACAAAGTAAACCCTCCCCACCACCTGTGCACATCAGAATCACTCGGGTTTTACTCTCCCTCGCTACAGGTACGTCAACTGCAAGGTGCAAGTTGTGCGTCGCTGGTCACAAACTTTGACCTGCCTTGACCCGTAACGGGAATATAAATCACCTAGGACCATGATGAAAGTGAACACTTTCCTGAGGTCAGAGTTAATCCATTCCATCCACCGTCGGGAAGTATGACCCCCAACCACCACCCACCCAATAAGGTACACTAATTACAGGTTACTCTTTCCATAAACGTCCACCAAAAACCAACCAACTATAGCCATAGCCTAAGGCTTAATATGCTGGTCACACGCCAGGGCTTCGCTGAACTGACGCCCGTTCCTTTCACCCCGTGTGTGTGTGTGTGTGTGTGTGTGTGTGTGTGTGTGTCTATATTCCCCTCGGTGTTTGAGGTTGTGGTTGTCTATGTATATTCTTTATGACCTGTTATATTTGCACATTCGTCAGGGTCGAGAGATAGTGTGTGTGTGTGTGTGTGTGTTTGTGTGTGTGTGTGTGTGTGTGTGTGAGAGAGAGAGAGAGAGAGAGAGAGAGAGAGAGAGAGAGAGAGAGAGAGAGAGAGAGAGAGAGAGAGAGAGAGAGAGAGAGAGCGTGTTGACTCGTGAGAATGTTCATGTTTATGTTTGCTTGAGTTTTGTGCCCATGTTTGTGTTTAATCTGTAACAAGTTACACCGACGTGGGTGACGTCTCATGTAAACACACTCAAAATTACAGCGAAGAAAAGAGTTGGCGACGTCCTCTCCCTCGTACAATGGACATCTTTCGGCCCCGATGGTCAGCATAAATTTAGATGAATTAGATGATACAACAGAGATGATGATATTACACCACAACTTGATTGGATTTGCATTTTGATGAACCTTCCCCCATTCTGCTTACCATGTAACAATATTCCCCCCCCCCCCAGCATCACCCCACACATCCTTCCCTAACTGTATTCAGCTTTACACACAATATCCGAATATTTAGAGGAATGTCACTGAACCTCGTGTTAGTTACAGGGTGAAGGTCTATGAGTCCCTGGCCTGCTACAGAATGCTAGCAAACCCCGACCCTCAGCTGGACGACCGTAAGTATAAAAAGGAGTCTAGAGTAGGATGAACTAGTGACTGAAGAAAGTACCACTGTACGTATTTAAGTTCCTTGAGGACCAGAGGGAGAATTAGACAGACACGAATCGAATCATGAGAAGAACGGTATCTGGTGAAAAATCTCACCTTCTTGTTACACAGGACATCCTTGTGATGGGATGGCCGGGAAAGGATAGATAACCATACCAGTTTTAACTGGTGGCTCCCGGAGTATGGCAGAAATGTCCTCTAAGGAGTCCAGTCTTCGATGATACAGAGTCGTTCATGTTGATATGGCTGTTGGTTGTGCATAGGATATCTATACCTGAGTATCCCTAAGTCTCACTAACATAGAAGTATACCAGTGTGTTTTGATCCAGATAAACTCTCCATCGGTATATAGAGTCTTCCATCTTTATTTCAGGTTAGAGGACGATGAACCGAACCAAACAAAGTCGACTCAGACACTTTCTATACACGCTAGCGAGTCCTGCGTAAGACATTGAACTGTTTTACATACATGGCTGAAGATGGTGGGTCCTGACTGCGACCATTCTATCAAATCCTATCCTTAAGCTGGGATGGCTAGTCTTCAACTTGATATCTTTCCACAATCATTTATAGTCGTAAACGGCGAAGGGGGGGCACCCTGAGCCGGACGATCTGTTATCAATCATTCTTAACTGAGATTAGCGGATTCTGAACCATATAAGCTCTTTTTCCATTACCTCCTGAGCTGCGGAGGAACTGTGTATTGGGTCAAAAGACCAACGGCTCATCTGTCGTCCCCACACTGAGGATGATGTGTCCTAAGCTAGACAAGATTTTCATCCACCTTCGCTTAACTGAAGCTGGCGTCAGTGGGCCCTGATCCATAGATGAGGGACTTATAATCCAGACGGCAACTGCTGAATCCACTGTCTGGTACTGAGGTTACTCGATCGTGAGCCAAACGAGTGCTGCTGCTACTGCTCTCATCGGGGTCAGAGATGACCGGGTCAGGCTACGTAGGTTGGAGCTCCTCTCTGGGTCAATGAATGGGTCAGGGTAGGTTGGTGTTGTTCTCCCTTATGGCTAGAATAACTGGGTCAGGGTAGGTTGGAGCTCTCCCCATGGCTAGAATAACTGGGTCAGGGTAGGTCGAAGCTCTCCCCATGGTAGAAAAACTGGGTCAGGGTAGGTTGATGCTTTCTTTCGGGCCCAGGATAACCAGGCCATGAGAGCTGGAGATCCCGTCTACTTTATCCCCTCCTCCGCCAACAGACGTGGTCCTCCGGGCGGGACACGGTTCCCCCACACAGTCCTGCTGCTGCTGCAATGGAAACGCGGGAACCAAGTCGTTAGAGAAAGTTGGAACGTTTATGTGTTGCTCGATCAAAATTGTATTAATAGTTTTCCAACTTTCCGGTCGGGATTCGGCGTTGTCTGGGACTCCAGGCAATAAAACTTTGGCTCCAAAGTTTAACTGATGTAAAATTGGGGAGATGGAAAGAGAAAGAAAATGAGTAGAAACTGGAAGAAAATTCGAAGAAAAGAAGGACTGCAGAAGTGGTCAGATGGTGGAGGGGGAAAACCACTGAAGAAAGTTTATATACAGCGTACCACTGGTGAAAAAGAAATGGTATAAATACTTGAAAAATTCAATCGTGGAAAATTATTGTTCGCAATAGCCATTGAAAGATGTGTGTCTGTGTGTGTGTGTGTGTGTGTGTGTGTGTGTGTGTGTTACCGGACTCCCCCCCTGCTTTAGGTTACACCGCGAGTGAAAAAGGCTACCTTTGATGAGGCTGTATCTTATCATCGTCCGTTGGCGAAAGCGAATACAGTCTCGTCAAAGAACCTCCTGCTTGGAAGGAGTCCATCCCGTCCCTGCTACTGAATGAAGCGCAGCCCTAGATCTGACAGAGCACAGTCCAATTAGCTACGACATACAATTCCTACAACTGTCAGAACATTTATCTTACATTAGACTGCATTTTGTGCGGCAGAATTTGTCAACAAGACACGAGATGGGAAAAAAAAGTTCCTAAACAAAATTTCAAAAACTGATTTACTGTTTACGCGAAAGATCTACAACTCGTATAGTATTTTCCGATATCATTTATCTTTAGGCTGAATTTACCCCGGGAATTTCCGTGGAGTTAGTTTCCTTTCGTAAGAGCCTAATGCCCTCCTCCCGTGACTTTAATGCTCACGAATCTCCATCCTTGCTTGTCGCTGATGATCAAGCCATTCCACTGGACAACAATGGTATCGAGAAAGCACTAAACAATTACATTTCCAAGACCCGTATTGTGTGGAAGTTATGCCAACGAGCAGCACTGCGAGCGAGAGAGAGCGAGAGAGGGAGCTCTTGGGTTTCCCTCCTTCGTCTTACACAGGGTTGTGGTGTGAGCGCCACCTTCAGTCACAACGATCATACCTCTTTACCAGCACAGCCTGGGGACTATCACCAGTCGGGGATTTGTGGCTCATAAAGCCTCATGCGTTCTTTCCACTCACCAGATTTCCCAGAAGGCAATTACCCACTGTTAATCTGTATCCCATGGATGAGTTGTATTGGGTCTTACTCATCACGAGGGTACGATTTGGGTTCATGCTGCCATGAAGCTGTTTGAGTACCCTTAGTGTGTGTCCTGGTTAGTGAGATAACCAGCACCCGCTGACCTCCGGAGATGCTTCTGGCTATTGGTTAGGCGTTGCTCCTGCTGGACAAGTGTTACTGCATATACGCCACTTGGATGATAAGGCGTAGACACGCCACTTGGATGATAGGGCGTAGACACGCTACTTGGATGATAGGGCGTAGACAGTGCTTATTAACCCGTTGAGCAACGACTGTGCGACCCTTGAGTGTAATTGCCTGGCCTTTAACTTAACAGTGAGGTCAATCATGCCTGAATGAGGCACCTTCGTGTTCAAAGGTCGTAGCGTCATACTCAAGAGGTTAAGTCGCTAGCTTTCCGTGTCAAAAGTGGCTCTCCTGAGCGAGATTGCCTCAGATAATTCGGTCACTGGACTCTACCATTTACTAATCACTGGGGTCAAGGCAACTCTGCATAAAAAAGTAGCATGTTTTGCTAGATATGATATTAGCAATGCCAGACAACAGGGAGGCGCTCCCCGCATACGACTAGGTTACTGGGGTGTGGGCTGGACTAAATCGGAAAAAGCTGGAGTCTCTTGTGTCGGCTGGCGAGGAGTCTCTTGTGTCGACTGGCGATGGAGATAAAGATCGTATTTGTTAAAGGTTCTAATTCTGGGTTTCTACCGTACGTCTCCACTGTTAAGGAACGTAGGATATTCCATGCATTCGCCAAAGGAATGCATTCTTAGTCTTCATGAATCGAAGGATCGGCGGGATGAGGAATCTACGTAGAGTGCATGTACTTTATGGCTATTGGTTGTGGTTGTTAGGCAAAGAACTCATCTTGAATGTACGTTTCAACTCCTCTGGTGCAGGAGTTGTATATGGTCTGAAGTCTGGTCAATGGTGGGAGGCAGTTGTAACTGGTCTGAACGCAAGATCAAACACTTGCCTTGTAATATATGTGCTAAGACATGAGATTGCACATCTAAAACATGCAGATCAGAAATCTCGGATTTCATATTTCCCTACATCTTTCTCGCATGAAGTCTGCGGTATCATTGATATTTTTCTCTATGTATTCCATTTTGGCAGGTAATATACTTCAAGGTTCTGATAGTCACATCTTAGCTACTGTGTCACATACATCTTTACATTAATCATCTCACAGCAGAAATCAGTGAAAAGTACAAGAGAATAAACAGAAACATTAGAATCATACCAAATAACAAGTAGAAACTTAAATATACATTATTACACGAAGACAGAATAAATGACACTCATGTGGAGCCATACAACACAAATAGGACACAGTAACATCGTCAAATCGTTAGATAAAGAAAGCAATACTTCCAACATCTTCCCTGTGGTGACAGCGACGAAAAAAGGATCAAGAGGAACTGGCCAGTCCAACTGGGTCCTCTTGAAGAGCTTTGCCGGCATGGATGCATGAGCAGCAAGCGTGGAGGAGACCGCCTGGCACACCACACTAGCATATATGCATGAGACCAAAGCACCACCTGGGACAACGCAACACCCCAGCTTCCGCCCACCTGGGAAGGTCCGTCACACAGCTCGACCAGGACACCAGAGGTGGTCGGCCGCACACCAGCCACAGCACTGTGGACCGGTGGCCACAGAGCTGTGTACCGGTGGCCACAGAGCTGTGTACCGGTGGCCACAGAGCTGTGCGCAGCACCACAACGAGTCAACACCGAGTGTGTGTGTGTGTATGTGTGTGTGTGTGTGTGTGTGTGTGTGTGTGTATGTGTGTGTGTGTGTGTGTGAGACTATGTATCAGTTGTAATTTCCTGGTCCATCATTAGCTTCATTATGTTCACTTCCACCTCTCCACCTCACCTGCTCTGCCTCATCGAGGTTTTCCCCCTCACACTCCTCACCCGCGCCTCAAGCGGCCGTCGTCGCCTCCTCCTCCACGACTTCTCTCGCTCACTCGTCTTGTTTGCTTTTTTTCCTCAAGCGGCGCTTTCTTTTTCTTTCTTTCTTTCTTCCGCTTCTTATTCTTCATAATTACGCCTCTTGTACGTGTGACGACTTCCATGAATTCTGTTGTTTGCACTCTCTTATTTTTTTTTCCATTCTAGCTCGCCTGGACTCCTCTGGGTTCAGAGGCTCCTACAGAGAAGAACTACCAGGAACAGTGCAAAGATTTAATCTCTCTCTCACTCTCTCTCTCTCTCTCTCTCTCTCTCTCTCTCTCTCTCTCTCTCTCTCTCTCGCTCTCTCTCTCTGTCTCTCTCTCTCCCTCTGCTGTGTGGATCACCGCCTCCACCACTGTCATGCGGCGATGACAACACATCACATCCCTCGCTATCAACACTGCCGGTCCACCAGACGGACATCATGATGGCAAATGTGTCTTAAGCTTTACGTCTCCGTGTGAAGCCACGTAACCAGACGCGTACACCTGGATCGTTCAGCGTCTTAAGTGTCACCTTCACAACAGCTCACGGAAAATTATGGACGACGCTGAGGCCAGATGACCCATCCACGTTGTTGACAGTGATGTTGCCTGTTTCATGATGTCAGCTGTTGCCACGCTTCTGTTGTTTCCATAATCGCTTTTGGCACAGCGATCTATATCAGTCTGAGGTTGCATAAGAGGATGACTAAAATGATATCTATCTCAAGGTCATTCTCCATGTCACTGCTATATCAATCTAGCACGTCTTTGGCTATTCTTCATTCGGTGCTATACTAATCTATCAAGTCTTTGTTGTGGGTTTTGAGTCGGTTTTAATATGGGAGAATTCTAAATGTGCGAGATTAAGGTCATGTCTTCCTACTACCTGACCTTCCATAGGATATTGGGTATTCCATCCAACTCCTTCACTGTTTCCTTGAGTTCTACGTCTCTTATGGAGAAACTCAGTGAGTATTTCTGGTCGTGAAACTGATCATGTCACAAAGTGAAGCTAAACTCCGTCTTATAGTGGTTAGTTATCTGTGGTGACGCCTTTCCCTCAGTTCCCTCATCATGACCCACAGTCTCGGTGGTTAGCTCTCAGTCTCAGTGGTTGGTTGTCTGTGTTGATCCTTTCTTCAGTTCCCTCATCACGACCCACAATCTCGGTGGTTAGTTCTCAGTCTCAGTGGTTGGTTGTCTGTGTTGATCCTTTCTTCAGTTCCCTCATCACGACCCACAGTTTCAGTGGTTGGTTGTCTGTGGTGATCCTTTCCCTCAGTTCCCCCATCACGACCCACGGTTTCAGTGTCACTGACCCTTCGTGAACTAGTACGACCCCGAGGGACGACTCTGTTGGACTATGGACTATAAACACTTGGTCTTTCATCGTCTCATAACGTCGCCTTCGTATAACCATAACCATCTACGTACCATCAGCAACTCAGTGTCAATACATATTCCCGTCATATGGATTGATCTACCTAAGAAAAAATATATCTATTTTCTATATCTTTCCCTTTTTTTTCCCTACTTTTTCTCAGAGAAAGATAGGACGACCTTAAAACATTTCTCCCGAAGCAGAAATTCCCAGAAAATTCCATCAGTGTGGCGGGTTTCGACAGTGCAGGGCAGGGACGTGGAGGGCGAGGATATGATTCCTTATGGGATATTGACCTCTCCTGCCCGTCTGGACTCAGTTCCCATTTTCACCTTCGAATAAACTTCCTCGGGCGTAGCCCAGAATGAGGGGATTCATGGAAGGAGAGAGAGAGGCGCGCGGATGGAAGAGGAGGTCTGCTGGAACAGAGAAGGATAGAAAAGATCATCTCGTGGTAAAGAAGGAAGAAAAGAAAGTCTGAGAGAAGCGTCGCAATGTAATAATGTTGAGCAATTAGCGAGGGTGCAAGCTGTCGCCCCTGGTGGACGTGGAGAGGCGGTGATGTTACCCCTGCCACACCCTGGGTCACTGCCAGACCTGGGTGAGTGTTGGTACTCTCTCTCTCCTCTCTGTCTCTCTCTCTCTCTCTCTCTCTCTCTCTCTCTCTCTCTGTCTCCACCCTCCTCGGAGAAGGAGGAGACACAACACTGAAACCAAAAAGGTTCTACGACAGTGTTGGGTAAGGAAAGCGTGACGACCTATGAAAGGAATGCATAGATAACTTGACAGATACGAGATACGTAACGTCAACACTGATGGCGTCTCTCTGGGGTGTCAAACCCCCTACATAACTCAGTTACGTAAGATCATGCGAACAAATATTGTGGTTAACGTAGACTCGAATATCTTTTTCACCTGATTATCAGGCGGTCAGAGCCATAACGTAAACGTCAATAGGTCTGCAATGTTCAATGGCAGTTTCATTTACTGTTTTATGAAGCCTTTACCCAACCACTATCTTGGTTGTTGATGATACTTAACTGCCCCTAATTGATGCTGCTGGTTTACACGTTCTCGTTGTGCCATTACTTATTTCACAAGTTACTGGAACGATGGTTCCTCACTGGAGGTTTATATCTCGTCCAAAGGTATTTTAACTGAGCGAAAAAACCACCTTCAGTCAAGTTTTTCATCCCTGCTATATCACTCCATCATTCTCGAAACCAGTTGTTCACCTCACCAGAACACTCGTCCGGTCCCAAAGCTTCGATTCAGGCTGGACAATCTAGACTTCATTCTGTCTTGTTTTCTATCGATCAACTGTTGGTGATAATGAGCAAGACAACATCAGGCTGGACCAACACACAGCCCAGCATCAACTTGGGAATATGACACAGAGGCCAAGCGGAACGGAAGGCGCCCTGCCTACCATATGTGTCCAGCCACACACCACAGCCCTCTCTGTAACTCTAGTCCACTGATGATAACACCTGATGTAAATAGAATTTTGATATCATGAAACCACACCGTGTGTGAAGGAACCCACCTTCCATTCTCGCCATAATTTCCCTAATGTCCAAACCTTCGTCCGTCAGTGCTGGGTTGACAGTGGCTGGGGAAGATGAAATATGGACGCTGAATACTGTAGAATCTGAGGACATCCACAGGGGAAGCCACCAGCTCATTCGTGATAGGAGGAATTATCTGCCAACACCGAAATTTATTTCCCCAGATACGCGGTGTAATTTTCGGGCTGCCTCACGCGTCAGGGCCAAGGGCATGGTGGACCCAGGTACCTGACCGAGGGAGGGAACCAAATGGTGAATGCAGGGCTGATGATGTGAGGACAAGTAGGAACACACAGAGGAAAGCCTTTTAGTCAACGACAAGTAGAAAAAAAAAAATGAGGAAATATTTTCTGTAAATGAAAAGGAAGATAACGTAGCTGGAACTCTATCATTTAAGAGCAATTCAAATTCAGTCAATGAATTATTACATACGACATAAAGTGGTAGGCATGTTCGTATCCTGTGTGAAAAACGTGTTGGTGTCATTGACAATAGACAAGAGACTATGTTAAACTGCCGGATTGTTGACCTCACGATTACGTAATGATACTATGATTTATAGTAATGATAATGATAATCATTTCATTATCATTATTATCCCTATTTCGGTAATGATATATTTCTTTCCCTCTTGCGCCTACCTCCTGCAAATCATTCATTCATCAGCCTCAAAGAATATCTCTGCTTTCCAGCTAACGTGTTCATAATGTGAGTTATCACCGAAACAAATCCTATGTCAGTGCTTATCACACATCCACCAAATTCCCTGTCCACTAACTACTGGTCATGTCTCTGTTCTATAACCTCTTCATCCAGCACAGTTACCGTACTCTGAGGAAACACTTGCCTATGGCCTTCCAGAAAAAAATAATCTGTCATGAACCATCTATCTAGAGAAATGGGTCAGTCACTTCACTTGAACAACGCCTCAATCGTATGAGTTTACGGTGCTGATGTTCTCTGACCTTCTGTAACCTTCAAGTGTCTCTCACAATGCTCATATCTATACCTCACACACCGTACCTGTTGCTGTACTTCCTTCCTCCCAGTCACCAAGAGTGGTGACCAGGTCTACGTTCCGTCACACCTCTTAAACTGTTACTATTGTCACACGCACCCAAGTCACGTCTGCGACTTCCAACTGTTACCAGACCTTCTCTGGTTTACTGTGGAGTCTGCCATCACTCGCGAATGATGTCTATGTTTAATAGGGACTTACAACGTTCATAATTGCATGGAAGTGCCATTAGCTCAGTGGTAAGGGCCTTTGTCTCAAAGTCTCCAGTCGGTATACTGGAATCTCACAATGGCTACGATATATATATATATATATATATATATATATATATATATATATATATATATATATATATATATATATATATAATCGCGCCCATGAATTATGTCGTAATGATTAAGCCGTCATATTCTGGACGGGATTTTAATCAAATTCTAAGTCGCGAACGTAATTCAGAACGAGACGTCCATTTCGCTCGGTGCGTCTCCAGTGAGACAGTATCTCTTGCTACAGTAACTAGTGAGGGTCGAGTGTACATAACAGCTCACACGCAAGGCCCATCAGGCCCTGTGTAGTTTACTTTAGTCTACCGTTCTTATGTGACCTGTAATCAACTGAAACAATATTCCAAAGTATAGATCGACATGAAACCAATACTTTATTGAAGTATGAACGCCAACCAGCAATCGACATATCACCTATAGATCGACATGAAACCAATAATTTATTGAAATATGAACGCCAAACCAACAATCGACTTATCACCTATAATTTTTCCCTTGGAAATACCATGGTCAAATAGCACTCGATATATCTATAATCAGTTGAAACGACATTGCCAAATACCAGTCAACATAACACCTACAATCAGGTGAAATATCATGGCCAAACTATTCTCAAAATATCACCTATAATTTCAGTTAGAATATAACAGCCAAACACGTCTGAACATATCACCTATAATCAGTCGAACTAGCATAGAAAAATAACACTCGACATAACACCTATAATCAGTCGAATTATCATAGAAAAATAACACTCGACATAACACCTATAATCAACGAATTATCATAAGAAATAACACTCGACACATCACCTACAATCAGTCGAATTATCATAAGAAATAACACTCGACATAACACCTATAATCAACGAATTATCATAGAAAAATAACACTCGACACATCACCTATAATCAGTTGAAACAGTATGGCCAAATGGCACCCACCACATCACCTCAAGTTGATACAAACATCACAAACAGATAAGATGATATACGACATTGACGTCCCTTACCTTCCTACCTCCTTCTGCTGGTGTTGTCCAAGGAAAGGGTGTGTGGGAGGTCATGACATACATAGAATTCCATCGATCTCGTCCCATATGAACCTCGACTCACCGACCTCAGCCTCACCTTGATCTCATTCAGTGTTGATGAAGGGCGTCACCTACCTGCTGCACCGGGTTCCAGATGACTCGTCCAGCAGCGACGTTCTCTCTGGTTTATTTCGCTTCACAGGCAGTGTGACTCGCTGTCCTACACCGTCGCCCTGTTCTCTCGCAGCAGGAAGTGAGCCTCCGTCCTGTGACAGGGAGTGATCCGTCGTCTTTTTGCCTGGGAGTGACCCACCGTCAGGAGCAAGCCGCCGTCAGGAGTGACCCGCCGTCAGGAGTGACCTGCCGTCAGGGATGACTCACCGTCAGGAGTGACCCACCGTCAGGAGTGACCCACCGTCAGGAGTGACTCACCGTCAGGAGTGACCCACCGTCAGGAGTGATCCACCGTCAGAAGTGAGCCACCGTCAGGAGTGACTCACCGTCAGGAGTGACCCACCGTTAGGAGCAAGCCACCATCAGGAGTGACTCTCCGTCAGGAGCAAGCCACTGTCAGGAGTGACTCACCGTCAGGAGGAAGCCACCGTCAGGAGTGAGCCGTCGTCCTTCGCTCGGGAATGAGCCACCACCATGTGTCAGGGGACTAAACAAATACACCTAAGCAAACATCAGAAGAGCCTCAGCAGGAGTTCCTCTCGCTGGTTCCCTGACTCCAGCGAAAATCTACTGATGGCTCAAGATATCCAAAGCACCGAACATTCATCTATATAATACACAGGTTATGTCTCGTATCAGTCATCACTAATCACTCAAATGATAACAATGATAAGGCTAGGCCGAGACTGGTGAGTCGATATCTACCTGTCGATCGTAACACTTTCCTGTGGATATCATGTGATATCTTGAATCTCTCTCTGCACTGAATATGACTGACACATCAAACAAACTATCGACCATTGTCTCATCATTCAATAATATTTACGTTAATACTGAAGATGGGCCGAGATCCATGGCAAGTTGGTAGACAGTAGATATGTTACTTACCCTCCGCCGGCCAGCTGGTGTAGGGACGCGAACACCGTCAAGTCACGTTGAGTCGCGAGCCATGAGTCGCGAGCGAGTCATGAGTCTCCCAGGAAGTTCGTCACTCTATAATTTTCCAGACAGTCACACTATATTCCGGATTTTGTGTATCATTTCTGTACACTGTGTTGTCATAGAGTCATTAGCCATTACTATATAACCACTACTATAATTACTGATTGTTGCCAATTTTCCAGTGACTGATTACCAATATCGCTATAGCCCAAAAATGAATTCATGTTTCCACCTACATTGCTCAACAGTCACTGACCCCACCACACTAGAGTTGATGTCACACTCAAAATCATCTTTTCTCCCCGATCAAGTCAAGCAAGTTCACAAACGCAATCACTTGTTCATCGTCCAGGAATATATCGTCGTATCATTGGCAGCGTATCTGAATATATCTGACACGTCAGTCACTTCACCTTAATGTTTTCCATGAAAGTAAATCACTTGTACAAGAATTTTCCCAGAGATACCGACACAGTGTAGCTGCAACGTGTTGATACTCGTGGCCCAACATGAACTGATACACTTGACAGAGATCCGAGTCACCAACATGATGAGGTTAATGTCAGCGTTGTCTTCCTGTTGGCTTTCATGTGTATTATGATCACACATCACACACCATCTGTATAGGGCGGCCACATATATACTTGGTAGAGTGGTTGATGCGTTATGATACACCCCAGCATATAGCAGACGAGTAGTATAATGTGATGTTTGATAAGGAAAACTACAACGAAACAGGATATATCAGCAATCCTAGAATGATGGTTGATTAACTATTACGAGGTTGTTGTGTGGCTATTCAGTTCCATATACTGTGATGCACACGACCACATTGTTGCCACACTACGTATAAAACGCCAGTCACGAGTGGATCCAGGTACCAAATGCGGTCAACTGTACGCGTCCTTGACCCTGCCTCAAGCATGATCATGGTAGCGCTGACGGCTTTCACTATCTCCTCGGGGTTGCACGAACCCACCTACCGAAAGTTTGTAAACATACGCCTCTGGGTCATCGAAACGGTCGTTCACTCGTTCATACTGGCAAATAAATGAATCATTTGTGTTGTCATTACTATGATTACTTTGTGAAACTTAACAATAAATAATTGTAAGTATGTTGCCCATAACACATCATGTGGCTGATGGGTTTTTATTAACATATATGGGTATATAGGCCGACTCTCACCAGACGTAAACACAGGCAAACTAGTGGGCGGAGCAACTGTCGCCCGCATTCTCCAATGTACTGCCTTCCCTCACTCACGCTACACTCAATGCTCCCTCCGCCTCTCACATTCCACTCAACACCTCCCTCACTGAGAACCCGCTCCAAACCTCCTTCTTTCCTCATATACGGCCCACTCCACAACCCTTCCTTTAATGAAGCTCCACTTTCACCTCCTCCCTCACAGAGGGGGAGCCAGGATCTCGTGGGGGCGGGGTGGGATAACAAGCCCACCCTCCTAGGCCCAGTGCTTACGTCTCTCACCACCCGCGGGTCGCCCCAGAGCATATGACCAGCACCTCCTGAGTTGTTGGAAGGTTTAATCTCAAACAACAACAACTCCTCCCTCACTAACACATCACTCGACACCCTTTTCCTCACTGACACTCCACTCCACACCTCTTCCTTCACTGAGGCAGCACTCCACCCCCTCCTCTTTCACTAATAGCCTACTCCACCCCTCCTCCCTCTCTAACGGCCCACTCTACACCTCCTCCCTCACTTACGTGTCCTTACTTCCACACATACGCCCCACTCCACGACCCTTCCACTCTACACCTCCTCCCTCACCGACGCACCGCATCACACCTCCTCCCACGCTAATGGACCACTCCACACCTCCTACGTCACTGACGCACCACACCACACCTCCTCCCTCACTAACGCACCACTCCACACCCTATTCCACATACATCAGTATGAATTAGTTTTTCAAAATGGTTTGCACTGTATTTGTTCTCCTTTGGTCGCTCTCTTTTTGGACGAAACCTTGTGTTTTTCATTGCGTGAACAAGCTAAATGTTTACACATTTTGAATGGGTTTACACCTGATTGAGATGTTTTACGAAGGGTTTGTGGCCGTTGTTCATACATTCACTGGTGTATAACCAGTTTCTGCAACGCGATACTGAGGCACCGCTGCCTACAGACGGGTTTAAAACATATGTATAAACACAGACACACTGGCTACATCCACAAGGCGCCAGTGTTCTGGGTTGACTGACAGTAAAAACATTAAGACTTTGGACGAGGGAGGATGTATCTAAGAATCATAACTTCCCTATAGTAAAAGTATTTATGAAGAGCTGTCAAAAGTTGCTTCGAGCACCATCTTAGGGATAAGCTTGTAACACGTAAAAGAGAACGTGTACTTAGAGAACGGATATCGTAACCTTAGTGACACATCACCTAAAACTCACTTAATGAATAGGTATCTTACGTATGTATGAAACATAAAGAAATCTGTCTAATTATGATCACTGCTTGTGGAAATACGTACAATATTTTCAACCTCTGTAATGATAATATCTTTGAGTACCCAGCGTTTTAAGCCTCAAATGAATACGTTTCGTATGATGGTAATGCTTCATTCATACGAGTGAACGTAATTAGATCAAATTTAGATTAATATGATTTCTCTTTCATCCTCATTTTAAAGTTGACTTGACATTGTCTGATTTCAAAGATAAAGCAATTCAAACTCAGTTAGGCAATCTAGCATACAGCTTCAAAGACCATATGTAGCTACGTAAACTCAGAAATAATAGCAAAAGAAAACGCAAGTAAGAGAAAAAGAATTTAGAAACTAGAAAGGACTTCGCAAAAGTTTATAGACCCGACTCTTAGATGAGGCGAGGTTATAGGAAGAGGGAAAGACATTACAAGGAAGAGAATTCCACAACTTAGCTGTTCGAGGGAAGAAGGAGGCATTCACATGTGAATATATTCACACCAAATGTGCCATTTCCCACACGCAAGATGGAAACACGTAGGAAACCTTAATGTAGCTGAAGATTCCTCCACCACCACCAGCAGAAGCCTGGACAAACTGTCGCAAAAAAGACGATTCTTGATTTTTTTTTTTTTTTTTTTTTTTTATACTTTGTCGCTGTCTCCCGCGTTTGCGAGGTAGCGCAAGGAAACAGACGAAAGAAATGGCCCAACCCCCCCCCCCCATACACATGTACATACACACGTCCAGACACGCAAATATACATACCTACACAGCTTTCCATGGTTTACCCCAGACGCTTCACATGCCTTGCTTCAATCCACTGACAGCACGTCAACCCCTGTATACCACATGACTCCAATTCACTCTATTTCTTGCCCTCCTTTCACCCTCCTGCATGTTCAGGCCCCGATCACACAAAATCTTTTTCACTCCATCTTTCCACCTCCAATTTGGTCTCCCTCTTCTCCTCGTTCCCTCCACCTCCGACACATATATCCTCTTGGTCAATCTCTCCTCACTCATTCTCTCCATGTGCCCAAACCATTTCAAAACACCCTCTTCTGCTCTCTCGACCACGCTCTTTTTATTTCCACACATCTCTCTTACCCTTACGTTACTTACTCGATCAAACCACCTCACACCACACATTGTCCTCAAACATCTCATTTCCAGCACATCCATCCTCCTGCGCACATCTCTATCCATAGCCCACGCCTCGCAACCATACAGCATTGTTGGAACCACTATTCCCTCAAACATACCCATTTTTGCTTTCCGAGATAATGTTCTCGACTTCCACACATTTTTCAAGGCTCCCAAAATTTTCGCCCCCTCCCCCACCCTATGATCCACTTCCGCTTCCATGGTTCCATCCGCTGACAGATCCACTCCCAGCTATCTAAAACACTTCACTTCCTCCAGTTTTTCTCCATTCAAACTCACCTCCCAATTGACTTGACCCTCACCCCTACTGTACCTAATAACCTTGCTCTTATTCACATTTACTCTCAACTTTCTTCTTCCACACACTTTACCAAACTCAGTCACCAGCTTCTGCAGTTTCTCACATGAATCAGCCACCAGCGCTGTATCATCAGCGAACAACAATTGACTCACTTCCCAAGCTCTCTCATCCCCAACAGACTTCATACTTGCCCCTCTTTCCAGGACTCTTGCATTCACCTCCTTTACAACCCCATCCATAAACAAATTAAACAACCATGGAGACATCACACACCCCTGCCGCAAACCTACATTCACTGAGAACCAATCACTTTCCTCTCTTCCTACACGTACACATGCCTTACATCCTCGATAAAAACTTTTCACTGCTTCTAACAACTTGCCTCCCACACCATATATTCTTAATACCTTCCACAGAGCATCTCTATCAACTCTATCATATGCCTTCTCCAGATCCATAAATGCTACATACAAATCCATTTGCTTTTCTAAGTATTTCTCACATACATTCTTCAAAGCAAACACCTGATCCACACATCCTCTACCACTTCTGAAACCGCACTGCTCTTCCCCAATCTGATGCTCTGTACATGCCTTCACCCTCTCAATCAATACCCTCCCATATAATTTACCAGGAATACTCAACAAACTTATACCTCTGTAATTTGAGCACTCACTCTTATCCCCTTTGCCTTTGTACAATGGCACTATGCACGCATTCCGCCAATCCTCAGGCACCTCACCATGAGTCATACATACATTAAATAACCTTACCAACCAGTCAACAATACAGTCACCCCCTTTCTTAATAAATTCCACTGCAATACCATCCAAACCTGCTGCCTTGCCGGCTTTCATCTTCCGCAAAGCTTTTACTACCTCTTCTCTGTTTATCAAATCATTTTTCCTAACCCTCTCACTTTGCACACCACCTCGACCAAAACACCCTATATCTGCCACTCTGTCATCAGACACATTCAACAAACCTTCAAAATACTCATTCCATCTCCTTCTCACATCACCGCTACTTGTTATCACCTCCCCATTTACGCCCTTCACTGAAGTTCCCATTTGCTCCCTTGTCTTACGCACCCTATTTACCTCCTTCCAGAACATCTTTTTATTCTCCCTAAAATTGATAATGGTCATTAAAAAGTCTCCTTAAACACTGCAACCAGTTGCAAGGAGCTTATGTGGCTGGTTCAAACGTCTTCGTTCTGTTTTTTTCTATTTTCTTAGATACACAGTTGCAGGACAACAAAGCGTTGATGGAGATTCTATGACTTCAGGACCATTAATGGAGCAGAGGTGTTTTGGGACGCTTTGCAAGTGTGAAGTGTGAATGTTGTGTATGGAGGGACTTCTTGTGTTGACGTCTGGCCTCATACTGGTCATCTTGCTGGCTACCACCATACTCACAGCTTACTACTGTCTTACTACCGTCACACTAGTAATGAGCAACGCATCATATTATCTTGAGTATGATACATGTGGTACATCATACTTCCCAGCATGATACTGCCAGTGATAAATACCATAATTCCTCACTGATTATCATGGTGATAAATGATAAATCTTTATCCTCATTTTGTCGCTGTATGAGTGAAAGCCTTATCAATGTTGAGAACAATTTTATATATCATGTAAGAACAACAAACAATGATGACCATTAATTACATTTCCTACATCCTGGGAATTCTATGCATCACCAACATAACTACAAATTTGTATATACATCCTGGGAGAAATATATTTCTCTTTCGTGTCTGATGTTTCTGGTGAAAAAGTAATTCGGAATCCTACATCGCGAGAGAAAAGAATGAAAAGAAAAAGAAAAATCGTGGAACACATCTGGTCAAATGTGTTACTGCATAGTGGGACGAGTTTACTCTAACCCATTATGGGGCAGCATTCTGCCATTATGAGGCAACATTCTGCCGCTGGTAGGAGATGAATGGGTAATGGGTTCATGGCTAAAATCTATCCATGGTCGAGTGTGCAGCGAACCCACAATTATTTTGAAGAAATCTCAAAGGCATTAGATCATGTCGCACTTCTGCACTGGATGATGGTGGGTTTGGAAGCTGGTGGTGGATAATGGTAGAGGAATGGACGGTGGGAAGGTTAAGTGGAAAGGCGATTGAAAGGGAAGAGGAGGGAGGAGTGAAGTGGAAATGTTTGCTGAATGTGAGAGAAATGTTGGACACTGGTACGAAGTGAGAGGATGAGGCCAGGATGTGCAGGGAACGGGTGTAATAGAGAGGAAAACGAGCACAGACGAGTGAAAAATGGGGTTAAAGAGCTGGACGAATGAAATGAGTGGGGGAAATTCATATGGAATGGGGTAGAGAAGAGAGGGATAATGAAGCGAATGGTAATACCTTAATGACTTGGGATATACTGGAAGGGAAGCTGGAACTTGATGGAGTAGTGGTTGGTACAGTAAAGGTGTAAGATGCAGGGTGACGAGCTCATATGAGAGAGGGTGAGGGAAGGAGTGGGCACGTAAGGAAAGGCTGAGAATAAATGGGTAAGAACGAGGTAGGGAGAGAAGAGGTTATGAGGGAGAGCACGCTACGATTAACGGAAAGTGAAAGTAGGTCAGGGGGAGTTGACAAGAACAGTAGTGCATCGTAATCAATGAGTTTAACCTTGTTTGACACTCGTGTATCATCATCTTATTAACCACAGCAAATGTTGCTTCCCTGTTGGGAAGGTCTATGAAGAAGAATATGCAAAAGTCCACAAATGTCCCTTCCTTCCATACAGCTTGGAGACAAGCTTTCACAAAGTTTGAATATCTATAATGCAAAGTGCCTAGCACACGAAACACTTATCAGGTTTTGAAGAAGAAAATCCAGTTCTCTAATTTGTCTTGTGTAACTGAAATCAACTTAATTCTTTCAGGGATTTCATTTGCCGGTGTGTGTGTCTTTAAGCTTACCCTTTAAATTCACCCTTTAAGTCTACTCTTTAAGTTTACTCTTTGTGAATGTAATAAAATCATTCATTTCTAGTTTAAGGTGACTGAGAAAAGACCAGAACTGTGAAATCATTTCAAACTTCAATCATGAAATTATTCTCCATTCAAGAGAAATCTTGAAGCTTCTTCAAAAACTGATATTTCCCAGTATTTGCCTCACCCTAGGCAACAGAACCCCTTCTGTGCCAACATCAATTGAGCTACCTAGCCTTACATGACCCGACTCACCTACGAAAGCTAAGATAGGGAGTTTGAACGTGTGAAAAACACTGAAATTTTTTAGTGATAGAGATGGGTCAGGCGTCTCTTCTTGGAAAACATGATCTTCTTCATTTTCTTTAATATGATGGTAGACGCATCTGTATGTCTTTCCCGCTATATTTGCATGTCATTTTGCTTGTTTTGGTGTTTGTAATGTTCTTTTCTGTTTCGTATGAACGTGTTTCATGTGTTTATTGTCCTGTCTTGTTCGCTAACTGTCTTGTTTGCTTATCATTTTGGTATAGACACGTGCATGTTTCATTTTGCATGATGATTTGCTTGTGTTGATGTAGACTTTATTATCCTTTTATTTTTTGCTCTAACAAATGCACATATGTTGTTTGAGCCTGTATGTTTGATTGCCCTAGTGAGTCTGAATTACTTTACTTTTCTAATTGAGCCCATACATAATGAATGAATTGTTACATCAGACAAGGTCAAGTCAATTCAAGTGAGCATGAAGAGAAATCATGTAATTTCAACTTTATTCACGTTTACTTGTATCATTAAAGCATTATAATCATACGAAACTGCTCAAATGAGGCTTAAACAATGGATACTCAAAGATACTCAAAGTGGAAAATCTTGTACGTATTTCCACAAACAGTGGTTGTAATTAAACCAATTCTTTATGTTCCATGTATACGTAAGATAGCTACACATGAAGTGAGATTTAAGTGATGTGTCACTATAGAGTTAGCAAGGGTTACTGTATCCGTTCTCTATGTACACGTTTTCCTTTACAAGTTGGATACAGGCTTAGCCTTAAGTTGGCGTTCGTAGCAACTTTTAACTAATCTTCATATATACTATCATGTGGGGAGAAGTTACTGTTCTTAAACATATCCTCTTTCTTCCAACTCCCAGACTCCCGAACTTTCTTACTGTCACTTAACCCAGAACACTGGCACCTTGTGGATGTAGCTACAGTGTGTCTGTGTTTTCTATATATGTTTAAAACCCGTCTGTAGGTAATGTTACCCCATTGTAGAAACTGTTTGTACACGAGTGAATGTATGAACAACGGCCACAAACCCTTAGGAAAGCATCTGTATCAGGTGGAAAGCCATTCACAGTGTTTAAACATTCAATTTGTTCATGCTATGAAAAACACAAGTTTTCGTTGCAAAAGAGAGCGAATAAAAGTCAGAAAATACATTGCAAACCATTTTGAAAATGTAATTATTCATCCTGAAGATATTGTATGACCTGGATGGTGTCCGAAAAATTTCGTTCAAGCAGTGAATCATTGAACTAGACCTCGAGACACTGGACGCAAACGGATTGAGTTGGTCCTCATTCATTTATCCTCGTTTCTGCTATGTTTCTATCCACTCCCCCAGTTTATCTAAATCCTTCCGAATCTTCCTTTGACTTGACTGTCTCCAATATTGTGTCGTCGGCAGATTTTGGAGATGCCGGTGGTTCACTGTATCTAGGTCACTGATATAGTGAAAGTTTAGGTCCCAGGACTGAGGAGGGAGATGGTGTGGAGTGGCACGTCAGCGAGGGAGAAGGTGTGGAGTGGCACGTCAGCGAGGGAGGTGGTGTGGAGTGGCAAGTCAGCGAGGGAGGAGGTGTGGAGTGGCACGTCAGCGAGGGAGGAGGTGTGGAGAGGAATGCCAGTGAGGGAGGAGGTGTGGAGTGGCACGTCAGCGAGGGAGGAGGTGTGGAGAGGGATGTCAGTGAGGGAGGAGGTGTAAAGTGGGGCTTCATTAAAGGAAGGATTGTGGAGTGGGCCGTATGTGAGGAAAGAAGGAGGTTTGGAGTGGAGTGTCAGTAAGGGAGGAGGTGTGTAGTGGGGTGTCACTGAGGGAGGAGGTGTGTAGTGGGGTGTCAGTGAGGGAGGAGGTGTTGAGTGGAATGTGAGAGACGGAGGGAGCGTTGAGTGTAGCGTGAGTGAGGGAAGGCAGTACATTGGAGAATGCGGGCGACAGTTGCTCCGCCCACTAGTTTGCCTGTGTTTACGTCTGGTGAAAGTCGGCCTATATACCCATATATGTTAATAAAAACCCATCAGTTACATGATGTGTTATGAGCAACACACTTACGATTATTTATTAAGTTTCACAAAGTAATCATAGTAATGACAACACAAATAATTCATTTATTTGCCAGTATGAACGAGTGAACGACCGTTTCGATGACCCAGAGGCGTATGTTTACAAACTTTCGGTAGGTGGTTTCATGCCACCCCGGGGAGATGGTGAAAGCCGTCAGTACTACCCTGATCATGTTTGAGGCAGGGTCAAGGAAGCGTACAGTTGACCGCATTTGGTACCTGGATCCACTCGTGACTGGCGATTTATACGTAGTGTGGCAACATTGTGGTCGTGTGCATCATAGTATATGGAACTGAATAGCCACACAACAACCTCGTAATAGTTAATCAACCATCATTCTAGGATTGCTGATATATCCTGTTTCGTTGTAGTTTTCCTTATCAAACATCACATTATACTACTCGTCTGCTATATGCTGAGGTGTATCATAACGCATCAACCACTCTACCAGGTATATATGTGGCCGCCCTATACAGATGGTGTGTGATGTGTGATCATAATACATATGAAAGCCAACAGGAAGACAACGCTGACATTAACCTCATCATGTTGGTGACTCGGATCTCTGTCAAGTGTATCAGTTCATGTTGGGCCACGAGTATCAACACGTTGCAGCTACACTGTGTCGGTATCTCTGGGAAAATTCTTGTACAAGTGATTTACTTTCATGGAAAACATTAAGGTGAAGTGACTGACGTGTCAGATATATTCAGATACGCTGCCAATGATACGACGATATATTCCTGGACGATGAACAAGTGATTGCGTTTGTGAACTTGATTGTTGGAAATATTCATCTATTATTGTGATATATCGTGAGTGGTGATCAGTACTTAGAAAAATGGTAGAAATGAGTGATTATAATCATTTGTGAAAAAACGATATCCAGTGACACTTACAGTAATTATTAATGGCATCATTACAATACAAACTACAGAAAATCTATGTAAAATCGGAATATAGTGTGAGTGTGTGGAAAACTCTGTGAAGTGACGAACTTCCTGGGAGACTCATGACTCGCTCGCGACTCATGGCTCGCGACTCAACGTGACTTGACGGTGTTCGCGTCCCTACACCAGCTGGCCGGCGGAGGGTAAGTAACATATCTACTGTCTACCAACTTGCCATGGATCTCGGCCCATCTTCAGTATTTACGTAAATATTATTGAATGATGAGACAAGGGTCGATAGTTTGTTTGATGTGTCAGTCATATTCAGTGCAGAGAGAGATTCAAGATATCACATGATATCCACAGGAAAGTGTTACGATCGACAGATACATATCGACTCACCAGTCTCGGCCTAGCCTTATCATTGTTATCATTAGAGTGAGGATCAGTGATGACTGATACTGGACATAACCTGTGAATTATATGGATGAATGTATAGTACTTTGTTCAGGTTGAGGCATGTGTAGGTTATTGATAAATTCCTGTACTTACATCAGACATTTCCCAGTTTCATCAAAATTTCTCAGATGATGACACACAAAGTTACCAATGGAGACAACAACAGACCACTGGGGTCTTGCCGAGGCCATAGGGTTGAGAGAGTGAAAAGAAAATCAAAGTAGATGAATCTTATGAGAAAGACTGTGAACCTATGTCAAGGCAGGCGCAGATAATGTTAGTCGTGGACATGATGCAACTTGGTCATCAAAGCTCTTGACAGAAATGTCACTTTCAACTTCTTTAAATTGGCATATCCCTCTTGTCACATCTCTTAACGAAGAAGTTCTTTACCTTATTTAAAGTCAAGCATTTCCCCCAAGAGTCTGTTGCCATTGCTATCAGTAAAAGAAGACCAATTTAGCTGTAAGTAGCTCGTTAGATAAAGATTTGAAATCTAGTTTGGTTGTGATATGTCATCTCCAACTGCCCAATTTCTCCCTTCGGTCACTGTTAAATAGAACGTTTTTGCTTGTTAACGTCCAATTCAACATCCTATTAGGTAATATCTGTCTTTGATGTCTAGTAAATCAATATCAGCGAGACCAGTAGATTTTCTCATGGATCAGCGAACCAGCTGGAGAAATTAATCCAGAAAATCTTATGGATATTTCATTATCTGTATTTGTTAATTCGCGAAACGGATATATCTGGTTCATGTTTAACGTAATGATACAGGACGTGGCAAACCATCATTCTCTCCAAAACATTAAGGCCTTGTTTCCTAGCTGTGGCAACTTATCAAACGAAACAAGCCAAAGAAAACGAGGTTATTGGAAGAGATATCCTGAACTTGGTGCATCAGGTAGGTGACGCCTTTCATTAGTACTGAGTAGAATCAAGGTGAGGCTGAGGTCGGTTAGCCGAGATTCACATGGGCCGGGATCCATGGAATTGAATTCTATGTATTGACCCGGCGACACCTGCAGACGGAGGAAGGAAGGTAAGGAACGTAAATAATATATATCATCTTATTTGCCTGTGATGTTTCCATCGATCATCGTCCATCTCTTGGGTGTTATTTAACCCTATTCTTTTAATTGATTATATCAAGTGTCATTTGGCCACGATATTTCAACTGATTATGGATAATATGTCCCCATGTTGTTCGCTCGTTATGTTTTCCATTGGTTGTAGGTAATATGTTGAGTGCTATTTGCCAGTGGTGTTTCACCTGATTATAGGTGATATGTCGAATGCTATTTGGCCATGATGTTTCTACTGATTGTAGGGTAATTGTCGAGTGTTGTTTGGCCACGATGTTTCTTCAGTTATAGATGATATGTCGAGTGTTATTGGACCATATGATATTTCTCCTGGTTATAAGTGATATAGTATTTGCTCTTTGGCGATCCTGTTTCAATTAATTATAGACTACACGTCCGACGATATTTGGGGATCATGTTTCAGCTGATGACAAGCCACATAAAGACAAGGGACTTGAAGGAAACTACACAAGACCTGATGGTCCTATGTGTGTCAGCTGCTGTTACAGCATACTCAGCCGTGACTAGTTACTGTAGCAAGATGATCAGATGCGAGAGGTAACGCATCCGTCACCCATCGTCGTAAATTTTCACTATGCTTTCGTTAATCCGGCTGGGGTATGTTTCGTTACCATTGGGGAAAAAGACTTGAACGTCTTAAAATTATGTTCGTTACTTAGCTTAGAATTTAATTACAAACCCATCTAAGAGAAGGAGTTAATCATTACTGCATATTTATTGGTGCTGGTGGGCTAAGAACTGGTGTTGGAGATAGTGTGTTTGTTCTGTATGACAGTTTATGATGCCATGAATGCCAAGGTAATATTCATCTATTACTACGTACTGAAGTATATTTCATGACAGTGAGGTCTCAGCGCTGGGCGAGTAGTGTGAGGGGGAGGAAGAGGTTTGGTTCACCTGTTGGCGTAAGTTGGTGTCAGTGGCTGGCACTGGGAGAACAGACGGGACCCATAAGGCTGGGATACGGATGGGCACCTGCTACTGATCCCAACCTTCATCCCTCGGGATGGACCATATACATCAGCTTCACCCTTATATTACTATCCTCCCATACTGGCTTAGAACCAGCCTCCTGGTGTTCATGTCGGCCATAATCACCTTCGTGTCGTTGGTTGGGGACCAATAACTTGCATCGGTCATTGTCTGGAGAAACCATAAAATGATTTTGGGGAAGTTACGACACCACTGGCGACCCCAGGTGGCTCAAGAAGCACAAGGTGACCGCGTTCGTCAAGTGGTCAAGGGGCAAGGAGGGAGGAGTGGTACTGAACCCTGCAATTGTGGGTGTCAAGAGGGATGAGCATCACGAGAGAAGGCTGACAGCCTCCACTCACTCGGCGATACTATCCAGTAAAGCACTATCGATCGCTGGCTTCTTCAGGTCCGAAGTAGGTCTCCAGCTTGCCAGTGGAGCTAGAATCCTCGTCTACTCCAGTCTATCGGTAAACACACCAGACTCCCTCAGGTCTTGGATGCTTGGCAGGTTGTGGTTTCCGTAGGGTATAAAAAGAATGTTACTTATTGAAGCAGAGTCGTCTATTATGTACTCCCTAGTTTACATCATACTTGTGTTCTTGCTGACAGCATCATATCCATTTTTGCTGTTTTCTGATACTACGTTCATCTTCCTCTGCTATATTTCCACATGTTCCCCCTGTATGTTCCCTGATGCGTTTCTGTAACTCATAGTTTCCCCACAGCCCTTAACTGATGCCTCCAAACGCATGCTTTCCCCTGGCGTGTCTCCAATTCGTGTTCTCTTAGTGATCTTCCCGCAGAACACCGACTCTAGCTCGTCGGAATTCATGCTGATTTGTTTTATTCACAGATGCACCACTTTGCTGTGTATCTCTGCCCTCACAACCCTCTCTGTTGTTCCCTTCCCAGCCATACATCTGCTGTATCTCACAACTCCCGCTTCCCCCTGCTGTATCCCCCGAAAAACACTTTCCCTAGTGTGTTCATAACTCCTGTATGACCATCAGGCCACCTACCCCACTCTGGCGTGGTCCCGCTCCTCCCTTGTGTACAGCACCGTCCTGCACACGCACTACACTGGTCTACACCATTTTTTTTTTTCAAGTGCTGAGGCTTTTCTTCCCTGTACTCATAAGATTTGTTATTTTCCCACGAGGTGAGAAATATTCCCTACATGTATGGTTCTCGACAGTCCACATATATAGTGTTCTCAGGCCGTCTGGCATTGTGTATAGCACTTCAGGTCTTCACTTGAAAGACGACATTATAGACCCAAGAGGATCCACTAGTGTTCCTCTGTTCGACCTGCTCATCTGCTTGGCACGACACATTCTTTAGGGAGCGTCTGAACTACAATTCTGCTGAAAGGACTCCAAGATGATTCCAAGTTTCCTTATGAAGAGCATCTTCTCCCAAATGGTAATTAAAGATGTAACCCCATTACCTTTAGTACGTGTAACGCATTATCATGGTATTTTCAAGGTCTCACACAAAGGTAAGAAACCACCAGGTTACAAGCACACCTTCTAAGATACCTCACCTCACAAGGTCAAGCAGAACTTCTAGTTTGCCGAATTCAATATTCGGTGTTGGGTCGAGTATCGTCATCCTCACTCCTCCGGCAGTAGTACACAGTTCTTGCCCTCACACCTCCGGCAGTAGTACACAGTTCTTGCCCTCCGGCTTGATACAGAGGCAACCATGTCAGCCCCGATAGCAAGAGAAGTACCAAGAAATGTTTCATTTTCTCTCAGGGTTGGGTTGGGGTTCATGGCAGTGTTGTCGTACATCTGTGAGGGGGAACGGGACGTTGTACAGGGTTTTGACAGAGTGGCTAAGACGGAAGATTGACACACCTCTGTTGTAACCAGGGAAGAACCAGTAGTACTGTCTCGATATTGTAGCTGCCTCTGTTCACTCATTAGTGAGGTGGTTCTCAAAGGGTGAGAACAAGGGTAGTGGTGGCTGGGTAGGGAAGCTTCAACATGAGTTGCAGGAAGGGAAAACCTTGGCCTGGAAAAGGGGAAGGTGTATAGAAATGAATGAGAAACATCGAAAAGAAAAACAGAATGAAGAGAAAAAAAAAATTGATGAAAAAGAACACAACAGACTACAGGGATTAACAAATATTTTTGTTACACTGGCAACAGAACTTTTATGTCTAGAGACAAAATCCTTCCCGTCCATAAATCACAACAAATATACCTACATACGTTCGGACTGACGGACAGACGAATGTTTCTTTCGTACGCACCAGTGTTGCTCTTGATGTGACTCGACCTCTGCATCTCCTTCGTCTTCAGTCATCTGTTACAGTTTCATTGCTTTCTGCTCCTGTCGTGTCTGGTCTATTGCTCTGGCGTTCCCCCTCTCTGGCTTCAGTCTGAGAATCTGGACATGCTCAGGTCCTTGCATGGCCACACACACACACACACACACACACACACACACACACACACACACACACACACACACACACGCTTCAACCCAGAGATATCAAGGAAACTCTACAATGTGCAGTTGCTCAAGTTCTAGGGACGTAAAGTAACTTTCCATACTCAATTTTATCACAAAATTGAAAAGAAGCCTTGAAATTACTCAATGAACGTCCACACACACACACACACACACACACACACACACACACACACACACACACACAAATCTAAATGCAATGGCTTCCAGGGATGTGTATAATGCGTCAGTAAAGAAAATGTTTCACTGTCGTTCATTAGCCCTCCACAAATCCTGAGGCTTCAATCTACAGTAAATTCTCCGAGAGAATGGGGCAGGATCTTTCTAACATACTGAGGTCATTACATCCATCTCCTCCTCCTGTATTACACGAAAAGAACGGAGAATGACCCAATCATGCTATTGGAGGATCTAAAACCGCTTGCCACCTCATATATATATATATATATATATATATATGTTTTGGACAATCAGATGTTTACCAAATGGCGTCCTAGCTTCGTCTCTTCGATGTATATCAACTGACTGTTATATATCTCACTTGTGTCTCCCCTGATGATGTGATTATTACACGAAAGCGCACTTGGGAACTTTTCGTGTTTCATTTTCCCCGTGGACTCATAGGAATATATATATATATATATATATATATATATATATATATATATAGAGAGAGAGAGAGAGAGAGAGAGAGAGAGAGAGAGAGAGAGAGATATGCGACAAGAGAGATAAAGGCGAATATTTCAGACCACTTTGTTACGAGAGGCAATTAAAACTACCAATAAGTCTCGTTCTTTTCTGATTGCTTTCCAATTTCATTGGCTGCAATAGAAGGCTCCCAATTTCAGGTGCTTATCTCATGAAAATCCTCCACTCGTGGTTCCCAGGAGATAAATAGCTTCACGTAATTCAAAGAAGCTTAGCAAGGACAGTATATTATCATCGGGTTTCACTGAAGAGAATATTGACCCGCGAGCTAGAGGAATGCAAGGCCAGAAGACCCACCAGGCGCACCAGTGATATAGAACTGATCCAGGAGAAGAGAGAGGCGTTTGGACGATTTTTGCAAGGAAGTCGTGCATATGACTGGGAGATGTATAAAAGAAAGCGGCAGGAGGTCAAGAGAAAGGTACAAGAGGTGAAAAAGAGGGCACACAGCCAAGGCAGGAATAACTTTAGAATCAACAGAGAAAATTGAATGAAGGAAAAGAAAAGTAAGTTCTACTTAAACCTACAAATTAAGGAGTCTTTTTGTTTTCCTCTTTTCTCCAATTTGGTCTCCCACTTCTCCTCGTTCTCTCCACCTCCAGCACATATATCCTCTTGGTCAATCTTTCCTCACTCATTCTCTCCATGTGCCCAAACCATTTCAAAACACCCTCTTCTGCTCTCTCATGTACAGAATATAGACCTTAAATCTACTAGGAATTTCGTAGTTAGATACAAAAAAAGTAAAGGAAGAAGCTAATTGCAGTAATAGATTCTGTGTTGAGGTAATACCATTCACAAATATTGATCAAGTTGTTATCAATATTCTGGAAAACAACCTCAACTTCCCACCTTATCAGTTGCTTTATGTGTTGGATTATCAGAAGGAACAGTCCCTGGCCCCACTGGTGTGATGGTGTGACTGTATGATCATGGTGTGGTCTTCTCCTCAAGATGATTTGCAGTAAAAGTTGAGGCGCAGTGGAAGACAAAGGCAATTTTGCATTCATCAGTGAACTTGGTGAGCTGTAATGAGTCTAGTCTACTGACGTCTTCATGATAAAGAAAGTTTCCTTCCAGGGAAAGTAGTATTAAGATCATATAAATCGTAAGAACTACAGAATTACTGTATTTTCCAAAACGATCTCTCGTATCACAGGGAAAAAAAAGAGAAACCAAAAGGTGACGCCTGGTGTTGAAAAGATACCTTTTGTTTTCTAATCGAATTTCTAAAACCCACAGGAAACAGCATCGCCACCCCCTGCATCAGCAAGGTAGCGCCAGGAAAACAGACATAAAAAAAAAGGCCACTTGCATTTTCCAGAGGCTTACGGTACAAATGCACGAAAATAGTGCATATGAACGAACGCTCTCACAGAACTCAGATTATCCCCTCGAAATCCAGGTTTCGAACCTAGGAAATACTCCCTAGTGCAATGCCTGCCCCACAAGAGACGTTCCAGCCTCAGAATACCACTGATGAGAAACTGTAATTGAGAAATCCCAGGGGGAATGAGACTGCTGGCACCAAGAGGCCATCAAGAAAGGCATCTGCCTCTGCAGTGAGATTGGAAAGTCGGAGGTGAATTACGGGCGAATTTCACACCTCAGTAGTGTTCTCCCGTCAGACTCGGAGAGGGTCGACGACCTGCATACCTCACCCTGGTTCGAAGATGGTTTCGAGCGTTCATGAAGTATATAAGACGTGTCGACCATCTGTTCCCATGATTCCTCACCCTTGACTGGGCGATGCTTCAAGCTTTCATCAAATATGAATATCAGATGTCAACTCTCTGTTTCCATGATCCATTCAGTACACTATTCCTTGAGAATCTTCTTTGTATATCGGTTGCTAAGGCCTGTATCTGACGCTTCCTACTATATTTATAACCCCAACACCCCTTGGCAATGTCCGGTTTTCGTAGGTGCTGATGCGTAAATGATTTCAGACATGCAGACTTTCAGTGACCCTCTGTTTTCCGAGGGTCAAGTGTTCCTGCAGATAACGCGGTTAGTGTCCCATATTAGGAGCTGGTCGTCAAGTTAGATAGGAGTCAATTCTGGTCACTGCCTTACCTCACACAAGGCCTCCTTCGTTGCTGTTTCTTTATTCTTCAATGGAAGAAGCCTCTTCTCTGGTCATAGAGAAGACCTGTATATACCAACACGTCCTCGGTTTCTGGTATCAATGTGGCACAACATGGAAGCTTGGTACCTAAGCCACTGCGCATGTGAAGAATAATATGAAGCTTAAGCAGAAGGCACAGAGTGTCCTCATCCAAGCTCCTGGTGTTTGTCTTATATACCAGAATGGCTGCTACACCAATCCTGGCGGATTTCTTGAGATCCTCACATATTTGTCTAAGATATTAAAGTATGTATCTTCCTCAGATCTAAGTATATTATTCTTATGATACCATATGATTAGATGTTGTCTCTCCTGATACACCCTTTCAATCTGGTTGAATATGCTGGTCGTCTTGAGAATATCCAGAAGATCCCTGGTGTATTGCCAAAGACCTTGCTGTACATCCCTCGCCTCGTCAATATTCTCCATCACGAAGGAGGCCAGGCTGGAGGGCCTGTTGGGCAGCTTGAATAATCATGAGATATATCATGATGATGGGTACGTATGCAAATGAGAGACCCACGATAATTAGTTAGCTTTGAAAACACAAAATTTTATGTGAAAGTGTTTTCATGCATGCATGATAAAATGGTTGAGATAAGGTGTTCCATGATAACTTATATATATATATATATATATATATATATATATATATATATATATATATATATATATATATATATATATATATACATATTCCTATGAGTCCACGGGGAAAATGAAGCATGGTAAGTTCCCAAGTGCACTTTCATGTAATAATCACATCATCAGGGGAGACACAAGAGAGAAATATAAGTCAGTTGATATACATCGAAGAGGCGAAGCTAGGACGCCATTTCTCAGGTTTTGTATGTCTTGTGTAACGGTCCTGTCTGTTTCTGTCATTACATCCCGTAAGCTTACCTAGTTTTACCCTAAGAGGGACACTATTTTTCCTCTATAAAGTTTCCTCGGGAAAGTAACAGCTCTTGCTCAGTCCTATTGTCCACTATGGCCTTAGAGGTCGACCCGTATCTGCCATCGTTGATTCCCCAGACCATTTCTGTTGTCGAGTTTATTGTTGCGATAGTCTGGCCTAATATACTGCCAGAGCCGGTATTTTGTTCGACAGTTTCCAGTTCTGGCGCTGCAGAGGATTTGTTCAACTCGATCAAACTTGAGGGCTTTGATATACATTTCCCTTTTCGATGGGGGATTCCGAATTGATTGAAGGATCAAAGTTCGTGAAAATCTATCGTAAGAGGTTTGTGGTCGCTTGCACCATCTGGTACCCTTGCTGAATGGCCGATATGACTGAAGCTTTTCACATGAAACTCTATCATTCCGGCGTCGATTTGTAAACATAGGGATTATATGTGTTCCCGAGTGGAAGGGTGAAGGGAGGAACACACAGACAGGCATTTGGATTACCTTGATAGACGACCGTCTGTATGATGTTTATCATACCATGTCTACAGCTTGGATAGATGACATTTAGGCTTCACATTTTATGGTTGCATTTCGTCCACACAGATTCTATTTATTGATGCTCCTGGACTTGGATGTACCTATAGATGGGATGGGATCAAAGCATGGGATAGAGCGGGCTGCTGTCTCCAGCTTGCTGTCTGGGTACGTTGCTTAATATATTGGTTGAGTCATTCGATTTAGTTTAGGAGTAAGAGACTCCCAGTAAGAGACTCCGCAACCCTTACACCAAATTCAAATTTTCTCTGCTCAAAATTTATGAATTCTGGGTAACGTAATTATATTTGGAGTTAGACTTAAGAGGAAATGATCAATCTCTCTCTTATCTTCGTATCTTTTTTTTTCTTACTTTTTAATTCTCATTTTGGCTATTTAAGTGATTTTAGTCATATATCTAACAAGACAGAAGATTTATCTTTGAGTACGGTTTTTTGATGACCTCTCTCTCTCTCTCTCTCTCTCTCTCTCTCTCTCTCTCTCTCTCTCTCTCTCTCTCTCTCTCTCTCTCTCTCTCTCTCTCTCATGTGGTATCTGGATGCCCGCCGCTTGTGTATAGGCGAAAAATAATAGCTTTTGTTCCCAGTATTATCTGATTCTCGACGTTAGCCTGAAAGAGAGGACATTTATTATGTATTATCAATTCCTAGTATGGTTGATGTCAGACTGATCACTGATGATCAGGGGTTCCAGATTGTGGATATATATATAATGACCTTTAAGTCTGACCTGGTCGTTTTCTAAATAAGAAAGAGGACTTCCACCTCTGGATCGTAATCGAGAGGACATTCTGGATTTCTTTCTCGTATTTAACTGTCTACAAGAAATAATGGGCACAAGAACAGTTGCTTGACATTGGACAACATCAGAAGGGCAGGACGGGTGGTTGGCCTGTAACGACCTTGGTGTGGCCAATATGGTACCTGGCCCGCTACCATCACTGGCACGTCGCTGGTGTGGCCCACATGACACCTGGCCCCACACCAACGCCAGCATGACGCTGGTGTGGTCCACATTGGCACCTGGCCCGCTACTATAATTGGCACGACACTGGTGTGGCCCACATTGGCACCTGGCCCGCTACCATCACTGGCACGACACTGGTGTGGCCCACATGACACCTGGCCCCTCACCAGCGCCTGCACGACACTGGCGTGGCCCACATGGCACCTGGCCCACCACCATTACTGGTACGACGCTGGAGTGGCCAACATGGTAGCTGGCCCGCCACACACCCCAGGATCCTACCTCAGATAAAAGCTGCAAAACTACGCGGGAAATTTACGCTCACACGAAAATAATGCTGTTTTATTTTCCTCTGTGAATTATGGCTTACCTGTGCCTTAGTTGGTGATGCGACGTGTATCATGTTTAAACTTATGTTTATAGCTCTTACCGTGGATCTATTTGGCGTTATATTTTGGGATAGATAAATTCTCACTGGGTAATGCCAGGATATAATACACCAAGGTTAGGTTATGGTGAGAGTAAATTGCCCATCGTGTTTCACTTCCCTGGGTCTTTTTCAAAAAGGTTTTCATGATACATTTCAAGAGCAGAGACTTTGAGACGTCGCGTTTGTGAGAAATGAGGTTGTTGTGAGTATACGGAGTGTATGGGGAAGACAGATAACAGGGAAGGCCATTGGTTCATGACTAGGTTATGTGTTTTGAACTTAGATGTCTTTGTTCCCACGGTAAGTGGATGAGTTATGGATGGGGAGGTAAGAAGGCTTTCCCCTCCCCCGACGCCTCCGCTCCCTCCATAACAGCGGCCACAGGAAATGAATGGAGGGGAAAAATCATCATGCACTGGTGAAGCAAGTCTGGTCAGAATAGATTTTTTACTATAAAATGCCAATGCGTGATCCCGCCCTGTGCTGCAGAGAGAGAGAGAGAGAGAGAGAGAGAGAGAGAGAGAGAGAGAGAGAGAGAGGGAGGGAGAGATTCTATTTCATATCTCCTACGTCATCTTTTATGATATATGCAGCCATCTGATTGCCTTTGCTAATCCCATTTCCGAACAAGATGACACCGCGAGCGAAGCGTCACCTTCACAACGGGACTGCATCATCGCTAGCGGACGGAAAAGACCACAGCATCTTCGGGGACATTCTCATCCCGGTGGAGTCCATTTTTCCCTGCTCCTGCGTGGGGCGCAGCCTCGAAGCTACAGGGGCATCACAGACGGAGTCTTAAGGTCACACTCAGCCAACCCCACACACCTCCACGCCACCATGTGAAGAAATTCTAGGGAAGGATCCATCCTCAGAGGCCACAGATCCCTCCTCCTTCTCCTCCACCTTTCTCATGGACGTGTGATCAACAAGATGCCATCATCATCCTCAGGTCAAGGGGACACTTCCTTCGAGTGATAACCCCATCAGTCTCGCATGGAATGTCATCAAGAAATCCTTTTACTCTCCTCCCAACATCTGCATATTTAGGTCGTTTGACGTAACTCACGGTGATGTATGCCTGATCGGATCTATCCCAGAGCCAGCCAGGCCCAGTAAGAAACTCCTGCAGCCAAAGTAATGTCTTGTGTACCAGAGCAACCCTGGGGGTAATGCCATCTTGGCACCACTAGGGGAAGTAGTACTGTGGTCACGAGGGAGAAGGTGAGGCTTGCTGGTATTACACCACCTCATCACCAGTAGCCTTTGGTGTTATATTTCTTTCTTGCATCACCCCTCATGATGTGATTATTACACGAAAGTGCACTTGGGAACTTATGGTGTCTCCTTTCCCCGTGGACTCATAGGTGTATATATATATATATATATATATATATATATATATATATATATATATATATATATATCATCGGAGGTCATGATGGAAAGGAGAAACGATCATTACTGGAGGTCTTGACCCAATGAAATAGACCGTTTGCGGGAGTTATAGGATTAACGACTTAGCGCTGACATCCAGGGTACGCTGTCCTGCTCATCTTATATCGTTTCACTCGTTCACCATCTCTTCTTACGTTCGCTACCAACAGCAGACGCTGATGAAAATGATTCCCCAGCAAATGAGACTTGAAGCTGGAAGACCAGACGGTAGGTGGCCTTCAGCTTTGGTAGGCAGCGGCACCGCTACAGCAAGGATTAATGCCAGGAGCTGCACTATCTCAAGTTAATGGTGAGGTAGCACCTGCGCCATGTTAAGCTGGAGCAGTAGCTGCACCATGTCAAGCCAGCTGCAGGGGTGGCAGATGCACCAAGTCAAGTCAGCAACAGGAGTAGCAGCTGCACTACGTCAAGCCAGCTACAGGGATAGAAGCTTCACCAAGTCAAACCAGCAGCTGGAGCAGCAGCTGCACACTACGTCAAGCCAGCTGCAGGGATAGAAGCTTCACCACGTCAAGCCAGCAACAAGACAGCAGCTACACCCCGATCAATCAAGAGAACTACGAGCCAGGCCATCATGCGCAAGAATCTCACGAGAACAAAGAGTGACACAGGGTTACGGGAGGTGTGAGAGCAAACCATACACTGCCGTAACTCCTCTACTGGTATGGCTGTCCTCGAGTCAGCTTACAGCCATACATACCACAGGGTCACAAGACATGTTATCCATCGCCAGTTGGTATCATATTGTTATTACAACTGTTATTACAAGTGCTGTTAGAAGTGCGTAACTGGTGTTGGTACGGGAAATTCGCCTCTTCTCCAACATTTACTCTCGCATTGTTCTTGGAGACGTTGTTATACATATTTATATGTTAATGTCTATATGTTAGTATATATATGTTAATATATATACATATATATATACATTATCTCGGAAAGCAAAAATGGGTATGTTTGAGGGAATAGTGGTTCCAACAATGTTGTATGGTTGCGAGGCGTGGGCTATGGATAGAGATGTGCGCAGGAGGATGGATGTGCTGGAAATGAGATGTTTGAGGACAATGTGTGGTGTGAGGTGGTTTGATCGAGTAAGTAACGTAAGGGTAAGAGAGATGTGTGGAAATAAAAAGAGCGTGGTTGAGAGAGCAGAAGAGGGTGTTTTGAAATGGTTTGGGCACATGGAGAGAATGAGTGAGGAGAGATTGACCAAGAGGATATATGTGTCGGAGGTGGAGGGAACGAGGAGAAGAGGGAGACCAAATTGGAGGTGGAAAGATGGAGTGAAAAAGATTTTGTGTGATCGGGGCCTGAACATGCAGGAGGGTGAAAGGAGGGCAAGAAATAGAGTGAATTGGAGTCATGTGGTATACAGGGGTTGACGTGCTGTCAGTGGATTGAAGCAAGGCATGTGAAGCGTCTGGGGTAAACCATGGAAAGCTGTGTAGGTATGTATATTTGCGTGTGTGGACGTGTGTATGTACATGTGTATGGGGGGGGGGTTGGGCCATTTCTTTCGTCTGTTTCCTTGCGCTACCTCGCAAACGCGGGAGACAGCGACAAAGTATAAAAAAAAAAAAAAAAAAAAAAAAAATATATATATATATATATATATATACATACATATGTATATATATGTATATACAGCAGATTTCCATCTTGAAAGACAGATAATGCTATTTGGAGTTTTGGAAATGAAAGGATAAATGTGTGGATCTCTTTACCAGCCAGTAGACTAGCGTTGAGTGTACGTTTCATTAGCCCAAATGATGACTAGCTTCCAGCACCACTCCAGCCACCTTATATTGCCTAGTAAAGGGGATATGATTCTGGAAGATGTCCAGTCCCGTTCAGACGATCCAAAAATTTCTGGTCTGACCTCCACTTGATTCCCTATCGACAGGTTAAGTCACAGGAGCGAGGCTATAGTGTATGTAATTGACGTATTGCAGTGAATCCCACATAGGAAATTGGATCGCTTGCATTGTTATCACTTTACTGGATATAATCGTACTGAGTCGTATTTCATCTTCACGTGGACTGTCAGCAGAACAATAGAATTCGTTTATCAAATCAGATTTCTTATTGATTACTAAAGCAGACGAGACACACACACACACACACACACACACACACACACACATTATATATATAAATATATATATATATATATATATATATATATATATATATATATATATATATATGTAGCTTAGACATTGAAGCTTATTGATACAGTGGTTAAATTGATGAGAACTGCTATTGACGTTTGTGTAAATAAATTATACATTTCCTTTTTTCCATAGCCAGAGGTTGAACCATTATGTGACATTCATTTTTTTCCATTCATTTCAAGCTAGAAGTTTCAGTTTTTCTAAATTGTTTCTTACATTTTTCATATGTATATATATGTATGTGTGTGTGTGTGTATATGTGCGTATGTATGTGCATGTGTGTGTATGTGTATATGTATATATATATGTATATTATCCCTGGGGATAGGGGTGAAAGAATACTTCCCACGTATTCCTCGCGTGTCGTAGAAAGCGACTAGAGGGGACGGGAGCGGGGGGCCAGAAATCCTCCCCTCCTTGTATTAACTTTCTAAAATGGGAAACAGAAGAAGGAGTCACGCGGGGAGTGCTCAGCCTCCTCGAAGGCTCAGAGTGGGGTGCCTAAATGTGTGTGGATGTAACCAAGATGTGAAAAAAGGAGAGATAGGTAGTATGTTTGAGGAAAGGAACCTGGATGTTTTGGCTCTGAGTGAAACGAAGCTCAAGGGTAAAGGGGAAGAGTGGTTTGGGAATGTCTGGGGAGTAAAGTCAGGGGTTAGTGAGAGGACAAGAGCAAGGGAAGGAGTAGCAATACTCCTGAAACAGGAGTTGTGGGAGTATGTGATAGAGTGTAAGAAAGTAAATTCTCGATTAATATGGGTAAAACTGAAAGTTGATGGAGAGAGGTGGGTGATTATTGGTGCATATGCACCTGGGCATGAGAAGAAAGATCAAGAGAGGCAAGTGTTTTGGGAGCAGCTGAATGAGTGTGTTAGTGGTTTTGATGCACGAGACCGGGTTATAGTGATGGGTGATTTGAATGCAAAGGTGAGTAATGTGGCAGTTGAGGGAATAATTGGTATACATGGGGTGTTCAGTGTTGTAAATGGAAATGGTGAAGAGCTTGTAGATTTATGTGCTGAAAAAGGACTGATGATTGGGAATACCTGGTTTAAAAAGCGAGATATACATAAGTATACTTATGTAAGTAGGAGAGATGGCCAGAGAGCATTATTGGATTACGTGTTAATTGACAGGCGTGCGAAAGAGAGACTTTTGGATGTTAATGTGCTGAGAGGTGCAACTGGAGGGATGTCTGATCATTATCTTGTGGAGGCTAAGGTGAAGATCTGTATGGGTTTTCAGAAAAGAAGAGTGAATGTTGGGGTGAAGAGGGTGGTGAGAGTAAGTGAGCTTGAGAAGGAGACCTGTGTGAGGAAGTACCAGGAGAGACTGAGTACAGAATGGAAAAAGGTGAGAACATTGGAAGCAAGGGGAGTGGGGGAGGAATGGGATGTATTTAGGGAATCAGTGATGGATTGTGCAAAAGATGCTTGTGGCATGAGAAGAGTGGGAGGTGGGTTGATTAGAAAGGGTAGTGAGTGGTGGGATGAAGAAGTAAGAGTATTAGTGAAAGAGAAGAGAGAGGCATTTGGACGATTTTTGCAGGGAAAAAATGCAATTGAGTGGGAGATGTATAAAAGAAAGAGACAGGAGGTCAAGAGAAAGGTGCAAGAGGTGAAAAAAAGGGCAAATGAGAGTTGGGGTGAGAGACTATCAGTAAATTTTAGGGAGAATAAAAAGATGTTCTGGAAGGAGGTAAATAAAGTGCGTAAGACAAGGGAGCAAATGGGAACTTCAGTGAAGGGCGCAAATGGGGAGGTGATAACAAGTAGTGGTGATGTGAGAAGGAGATGGAGTGAGTATTTTGAAGGTTTGCTGAATGTGTTTGATGATAGAGTGGCAGATATAGGGTGTTTTGGTCGAGGTGGTGTGCAAAGTGAGAGGGTTAGGGAAAATGATTTGGTAAACAGAGAAGAGGTAGTGAAAGCTTTGCGGAAGATGAAAGCCGGCAAGGCAGCAGGTTTGGATGGTATTGCAGTGGAATTTATTAAAAAAGGGGGTGACTGTATTGTTGACTGGTTGGTAAGGTTATTTAATGTATGTATGACTCATGGTGAGGTGCCTGAGGATTGGCGGAATGCGTGCATAGTGCCATTGTACAAAGGCAAAGGGGATAAGAGTGAGTGCTCAAATTACAGAGGTATAAGTTTGTTGAGTATTCCTGGTAAATTATATGGGAGGGTATTGATTGAGAGGGTGAAGGCATGTACAGAGCATCAGATTGGGGAAGAGCAGTGTGGTTTCAGAAGTGGTAGAGGATGTGTGGATCAGGTGTTTGCTTTGAAGAATGTATGTGAGAAATACTTAGAAAAGCAAATGTATTTGTATGTAGCATTTATGGATCTGGAGAAGGCATATGATAGAGTTGATAGAGATGCTCTGTGGAAGGTATTAAGAATATATGGTGTGGGAGGAAAGTTGTTAGAAGCAGTGAAAAGTTTTTATCGAGGATGTAAGGCATGTGTACGTGTAGGAAGAGAGGAAAGTGATTGGTTCTCAGTGAATGTAGGTTTGCGGCAGGGGTGTGTGATGTCTCCATGGTTGTTTAATTTGTTTATGGATGGGGTTGTTAGGGAGGTAAATGCAAGAGTTTTGGAAAGAGGGGCAAGTATGAAGTCTGTTGGGGATGAGAGAGCTTGGGAAGTGAGTCAGTTGTTGTTCGCTGATGATACAGCGCTGGTGGCTGATTCATGTGAGAAACTGCAGAAGCTGGTGACTGAGTTTGGTAAAGTGTGTGGAAGAAGAAAGTTAAGAGTAAATGTGAATAAGAGCAAGGTTATTAGGTACAGTAGGGTGGAGGGTCAAGTCAATTGGGAGGTGAGTTTGAATGGAGAAAAACTGGAGGAAGTGAAGTGTTTTAGATATCTGGGAGTGGATCTGGCAGCGGATGGAACCATGGAAGCGGAAGTGGATCATAGGGTGGGGGAGGGGGCGAAAATTCTGGGGGCCTTGAAGAATGTGTGGAAGTCAAGAACATTATCTCGGAAAGCAAAAATGGGTATGTTTGAAGGAATAGTGGTTCCAACAATGTTGTATGGTTGCGAGGCGTGGGCTATGGATAGAGTTGTGCGCAGGAGGATGGATGTGCTGGAAATGAGATGTTTGAGGACAATGTGTGGTGTGAGGTGGTTTGATCGAGTGAGTAACGTAAGGGTAAGAGAGATGTGTGGAAATAAAAAGAGCGTGGTTGAGAGAGCAGAAGAGGGTGTTTTGAAGTGGTTTGGGCACATGGAGAGAATGAGTGAGGAAAGATTGACCAAGAGGATATATGTGTCGGAGGTGGAGGGAACGAGGAGAAGAGGGAGACCAAATTGGAGGTGGAAAGATGGAGTGAAAAAGATTTTGTGTGATCGGGGCCTGAACATGCAGGAGGGTGAAAGGAGGGCAAGGAATAGAGTGAATTGGAGCGATGTGGTATACCGGGGTTGACGTGCTGTCAGTGGATTGAATCAAGGCATGTGAAGCGTCTGGGGTAAACCATGGAAAGCTGTGTAGGTATGTATATTTGCGTGTGTGGATGTATGTATATACATGTGTATGGGGGGGGTTGGGCCATTTCTTTCGTCTGTTTCCTTGCGCTACCTCGCAAACGCGGGAGACAGCGACAAAGTATAAAAAAAAAAAAAAATATATATATATATATATATATATATATATATATATATATATATATATATATATATATATATATATATATATATATATATATATATATATTCTATTACCTCCAGCACCTCTTGCGTTATCACTGACGTACGTGGAGAGACACATATGGTTACATATCAGCCGAGCGAGTCTCGGGACGAGGGATATGATTAAGCTTGTTTGAGGAACGAGGGAAGGTTATTAGCGGTCCAGCTGTAGTGCGGGATAAAGCTGAGCAGGAGGAGCAACAGGAGGAGGAGCAGGAGCAGGAGGAGGAGGAGGATGGATTACCATGACCAGGAAGGACCATGATGTCGTGCAGCCCCTGCCCTCCTGTACTGGTGGAATGGAACTTCTGCCCTCCTGTACTGGTGGAATGGAACTTCTACCCTCCTGTAGTGGTGGAATGGGACTTCCGCCCTCCTGTAGTGGTGGAATGGAACTTCTACTCTCCTGTAGTGGTGGAATGGAACTTCCACCCTCCCCAGCAAACACTTTAATCATCATCAAGGTTATTGTGTCTCAGCTGCAACGTGTGATTAGGTCCATTAACCAGCAGAACAACTCTCTCTCTCTCTCTCTCTCTCTCTCTCTCTCTCTCTCTCTCTCTCTCTCTCTCTCTCTCTCTCTCTCTCTCTCTCTCAGCTGAGGCTGAACCAAGGGAAAGCGTGCGCACTGGAGGAGGAGGGGGGAATCACACTTGATCTAAAACGTGTCTTGTTCATGATAATGTCATTAGAACATGCCAGGCTGCCCTCCAAGTCTGCCACACTTGGCATCAGACACGGCCGGGGCCAAGAAGCGGGTGAGAGAGAGTGAGTGAGTGTGCGCGACGCTGTACATCAGACACTTTATGGTCGTTGTTGAAAGCTTCTTGGGCCAAGTTGGGTGAGGCTACTTCAGCAGTGTTTCCATATTTATCTGTGTTGGAGAGTAGAGGGAGAAGATCCATCAGAGAGGCATATCGGATGTGGTCTGTTAGAGTCAGGAGTAATATTATTCTTTTACAGAAAAGGGGGGAACGAATTCAGGTTTTTCTTGTCTTTGACAAGAACACAGTAAAATGGTCTTGTTTCCTTATGACCAATACTTCATCTGAGTATTGGTCAGCAGAGCATTGTTCATCTGAGCATTGGTCATCTGAGCATTGGTCATCAGAGCATTGGTCGTCTGAGCATTACTCATCAGAGCATTTCTCAATCTGAGCATTGCTCATCAGAGCATTGGTCAGTCATCTTTCCATGACGGACATTGTTCGTATTTCGTGACGTCCACCCCCCTCCTTCATCGATCATGAGATCATATGGCACAATCATCATTTCTTCAGGTCTCCAGCTAACATTTATGGTTCTTCTCCTCTCTTGAAACCGCCTTCCAAAAGATTCTCGTCAAAATGTCAGGGAGAGAAATTGAATTAATTTCACTTTTGGGTCAAAGGAAAGTAATCAGACAAGTTTCCCATTTAGGTCCAAAATTCTTTTCCCTCCTGGGAGAGAAGAGGAGTGTGGGCGAGTTTCAGATGTGAAGTATTTGGACAGGCTTTTAGTGCCCCAAAGCTCAGTATACACTCAGAGGGAGAAATGCTCGTAGCTTAAGTCAGTCCATGTAAGCGGCACCAGCTTATCACCAGAACACCCGCCTCCATATGCCCAAGAGTAAGAAAAACGATAACTAAAGAGGAAAGTCATAGTCTCTTCTTCGAAGGAAAATATATAATTTATCTCCGTGCATTTCCCCTGGTCCCGAGACATCTTACCAGAATCACAGTGCACCCAAGGGCTCTTGCCACAAGGAAAGGATTTAAGGTAATTCGTGTATAGACGATTTTCTCAAATCATCAGGTGCAAATCTGCAAAAGCAAAATAAAAAAAAAGGCAGCATATTATCGTGTCCGTTAAGGCAGACCTGAGTTTCGTCATCAGTTGGGTAATGCTTGCTAGCACACCGAGATGGTCAATAGCATATCTGATAATGGTGTTTGTTCTTGTGAAGCTTGGCCGCAGTGAGCCCTCCGGGGAAATTATCAGAGGTCCTGAATCTATTAAACCACCAGCAGCTTCGCTCCATTACGGCTATTACAGACTTGGATTTCTTGTGTGAGATTCTTCAGTTGTGTGAATCCTTTTCCCTTTTGGGGAAAGGATGGAGTTACCACACTTTATTATCCTCCTCTGGCAAGAAGGATGACTTCACCACTTCATCTACATGCTCAGCATCACCGATTCGCCCGCCTACCTAACATTATGTGTTTGGTTAGATCTGCAATGGGTTGCTTCGAGGGTTCCAACAAGCGTTCTTGACCCTCTCTCGTGTGGGTAACGAAAGCACGGAAGACAAAAGCTTGGGATCATTTTTAAGGAGTCTCTTGGCATTCCTCTCATAGAGGCAAGGTGTTAGCCTCTCACTCGTGATACATCCTTCTCTGATCATCGCAAGAAAGAACTAACATTGTTCGCCAATCCTATATGAGATCGACAGACCATGTGGCTGGACTGTCTCTCTAAATGAACTAAAAGTCTGAAGAAGAAGTTATGGTAGACACGTATTGACTCAAGAATTCGTGATAACCGAGGTTCACTTCGAATAGAAGAATTGCTTAATGAGAGGATAGTGTTCGAGTGTATGATAACGCACAGCAGACGAGTTTACTCCACTGAAGAACTGTGTCATCTGGTCAGGTGCCACTTGAGAGAAGGTCATCAAGGTATAAAAGGAAGAGGTTATGGTTGCCCGAATCCCTGGAGCCTCCAGCGTTAATGGAGCATCCGTTACACGACCACAGAGATTAGAGCGAAGATTAAGATCTCGAGAAGATGAGTGGAAATGAGAAAAGTTTGTGGAGAAATGCCTCCTCTTATGAGGGGAAAAAAAAAAGTCTAATATTCTTTTCAGATGCCTGAATGAATAATGAGGAATGTATCATTATTCTAATACGGAACCGCTTTGGGGTCTAGAAATGTTCTCAACGGCAAAGGAATTATGGACAAATGACTGTGATGTGATATTGATTCACTCTCTTGTATGGGATTCAGATGTTTGTCTAATCGCGTTTCTAAGCGATAGTCCAGGCGAAGGTTACTCGTCTGTGGTAAGATGAAGGAAGGATAATTCCCTTCTTATGAATAGGTTGTACGTTGGCAAGTTGTTAGAAGGAATTCTGAAAGTATCAGTAGATAGGTAAAGTCTGGAAAAAATTTACGAAAGGGATTAAAGACTAATTCCTTAGAATATTTTAGAATCGGTAGACTCTGTATGTTGGGATTCTATGAATTCTGTTAAACAGAATCTTTTGTTGCAGAAGATATGGTAACTGTGATCATTCTGTTCTTTAGAAAATTTCCATTGATTTTGTCTCATCTTTTTCAGTTCCCACCATTTTACCTGAACCAACTGGACAGTGATTTATGCACGAATCCTACATTCTTTGTTATATTCAGAGCTTTCTCGATAGCCAATCTTTAATTACGTTATCTTTGATTAGAGATTTGTTGAATATTGTAGCCAAGAGAAGTGTCAAAAATCATTTTTTGAAGATTCTCGAGGCCAAATTCTCATTTCTCAATCCCCTTTGCCCCAGTTAAACTCAAGGTATCTCTTCTAAATGTATTTATATTCCTGATCAACATGAGGCAGTGACCATGCAAATATTCCACAACCTTTCCCTTGCCCCTTCTTCCACTCTTGCCTCAGACGTTTGTTTTTCCTCTTTTTCCCTTACATCCAATCCGGGAACTATGCATCAAGGAGTCGTTAGCCCGTCCACCACTCTCGACAGGAATGCCATTACCTGCGACACCAGCTTGAACTATGATTAACTCACCTCCACTCCTCATCTCACCTTCTTTTCACATACTTCCTGCGGTGGTCTGTCCTCCCCTTACTCTACCACCTCTCGTTCCGTACCCTCTCAGATTTTCTTTATATATATATATATATATATATATATATATATATATATATATATATATATATATATATATATATATATATATATATATATATATATATATATTCCTATGAGTCCACGGGGAAAATGAAACACGAAAAGTTCCCAAGTGCACTTTTGTGTAATAATCACATCATCAGGGGAGACACAAGAGAGGAATATCTTGATCACGCGCAAAATTGTGATCCTTTCCACTATATATATATATATATATATATATATATATATATATATATATATATATATATATATATATATATATATCATCACTATTCATCAATACGTTCTAGGTTCCTGCCTCTCATCCATTTCTCTCTTTCATCTGCTGTCACCTCAACCACCTCCCTCCCCTCAGCATGATCATCATCACCCTCATGTAAGATCTTAACCTCCTTTTCTTCTTTTAATTGGTGGTTGCTTGTAAGGTGCAATGGAAAGGAAGGGCTTCAAAGTCTTAAGATTTTACACGTCATTTGATCAGAATTACTTTCCCATCATCAAATCTCAGATTGGAGTCGTTTCCACTGTATTCCTTTCGATGTATTTTCAGTAATGATTTCTATCAGGTGATAGAATCAGGTCTCTCTCTCTCTCTCTCTCTCTCTCTCTCTCTCTCTCTCTCTCTCTCTCTCTCTCTCTCTCTCTCTCTCTCTCTCTCTCTCTCCGTCTATCTCATCAGCCTAAGGATTAATCTCCCGCCTAATTAATCCTACCCACCCTCACCACAGTGCTGGTGGCAGGATCAATGATGCGGGTCCTTGATATGTTACCCCCTCCATGCCACAGTGAGGCTGGGAGGATGGATGGTCGAGGCTTCTGGTCGAATGGTCCTGGTCGTTAGTGTGTCAGCCTAGGCCAATCATGCCACAAGCGGGATAGATAGATGAAGCATCTACTGAGTCTCGGATAGAGGGCAGGACAGGTGACACGGCTCGTGAGTGATGTTTGTAGGATGGAAGATTCAACTTTTTTTGTAAGTTACGTCCCTACCTCTCTATTATAGTCAGAGCCAAATGCTCTCAAAACTTACGTAATTTATGGCTGAACTTTTATGTTCGGAAGGTTTTCATTATATAAATTCCTTATTTTTTCCTCGTATATCCAAACTATGAAGATCCCTTAGAGGGAGGGGCTGGCGGTGGGCCAGACAGCGGCTGTCCCAGCACAGGTCAAGTGAAGGGAATGTGTGTGGCTCTTCTTCAGGAACACCACTGATGTGGAAGTCTGGCCAAGCTTTGTGTTGCGTCAGGCACTGTTCACACACACACACACACACACACACACACACACACACACACACATAACACGAACAGTACACATATAATAGTTGGACTTCAGGAAGCTCTTCAGTTCAAGAGTGAAGTTTATAAATCCTACATCTTTATTGTTGCCCAAATGGATGCCACATGCAAGGATCACGTCCTTCTTTTGTTTGGCATTTTACGACAAAAATGTATTTTGGCATTTTCACTCCAAAGGGTTTATATGTTCATGTTTGTATTTCTCCTTCTGTAAACCCTGGCAATGTCCCATTATGTTGGGGTTATATTCCCTGAATCAATCAAAATCATCTTGGGAATGTATTAACTCGAAAACCATACGGAAGACTGACATTACCTATGGGGTAAAGTCTGGGTACCTCCTCTTGACAGATGTAACTCAGTCTATGATGCCAAACGTATTCCATTCTTCAGACGTGGTCAAGAGTTTCTGTATCATCGAAGGCTGTTCATGGGAAATTATGTGAGGTTTGCTACTCGGATGATGTAACCTGGAAATGTTTTAGTCATGAGAGGAATTGAGTTGTTTTCGTATTGATCTCTTTTTTCGAAGTTACACATTAATACCTTTCCATGTTTGGTATATGAACGTTCCCCATATGCGCAAGGGCGCGTCGGTCTGATGGTAATACCATCAAACTTTTATTTCTGTCCAGTGTTATAACACGACTGGAATATAACACGATGTTAGTAAGATATCAACAAATGCTGTAGTGCCTGAAATAGCTTATTCTTGGAGATGGTTACTCTCTGATGTAGTGGCCATTATAACAAGTCTGAATAAATCGCCTTATTTCACAAAGTTTTTACATCCTGTTGAATTTTCTTTTTCTTTTTTCTACTTTCGTCGTTCTCTACCCATAGAAAGAAGACATGACCTCCGGACGCCCCCATGAACTACCCACTCTTTGATCTAATCACCTTTGCGTACAATGGCCTGAACATCAAAATGACTTCAAAGGTCAGGTCAAAGATCATGGTGATATATTCGAGGTTAGTCGTGCCGTCATGCCCAAAGGTTCGCACGGACGTACTCAAAGGTCATGGAAACATGCTCATGTGGTGAGGGTTACCTAATACTTTCTTCCATCTCCACATCACAGCCTGGACTAGAGAATATACCGTATGAGACAACAGCTATATACAGCACACACGAGCACACTCCCCCGAGTGAAGGAATAGCTGTCAGCCTTGCGTTCTCACGTCTCCCATTGAGACAGTAATCCTTCTGAAGACCATAGAGGCTCACTGGCAGGGGCAGGGTGTTGTGTGAGGTATGTGGACGAGGCTGAGAGAAAGACGCTGAGGGAGGCGGGTGCACTGGGCTGAGGGAGGCGGGTGCTTTGGGTTGAGGGAGGCGGGTGCACTGGGCTGAGGGAGGCGAGTGCACTGGGCTGAGGGAAGCGGGTGCTTTGGGTTGAGGGAGGCGGGTGCACTGGGCTGAGGGAGGCGGGTGCACTGGGCTGAGGGAAGCGGGTGCTTTGGGTTGAGGGAGGCGGGTGCACTGGGCTGAGGGAGGCGGAGGATGAGACGGACGGACGGACGAATGGACGGATGGGTTGAACTACCGGGTGAGAGATACACAGGGGGGAAATATACATGGTAAGGTGGAGATTGAGAGAGAGAGAGAGAGAGAGAGAGAGAGAGAGAGAGAGAGAGAGAAAGAGAGAGAGAGAGAGAGAGAGAGAGAGAGAGAGAGAGAGAGAGAGAAGGGAGAAACAGAGAGGTAGAGACTAGGGGAATAGGTTGGAGACAAAGGGGCAAACGGGTAAGCATTTGTGTGAGAGAGAGAGAGAGAGAGAGAGAGAGAGAGAGAGAGAGAGAGAGAGAGAGAGAGAGAGAGAATATGGCAGCAGAAGCCCTAGAGACGTGCGAAAGAGCTGTTAGGAAGAACTGGGAGATGAAACGTGCGAAGATACCAAAAAAGAAAACGATGGAAGAGGGAGACAAAATGTAAAGTGAATTTTCTGGAGCCACTGACAAGGAAGGAATCAGTCCAGAAACAAAGGACGGATTACGAAGACAATAACTCCTCCAGGAAGGAGGTAATAACTTGGGATATTGTTGTGACCAACTTATTAACAAGTCTAATATGACAGGATGAAGTTATCACCCTCCTCATTAAGGAGAGGACGGAGTGAACATTATACCTCTCTCTCTCTCTCTCTCTCTCTCTCTCTCTCTCTCTCTCTCTCTCTCTCTCTCTCTCTCTCTCTCTGAACGTTCTATTCATCTGTCTTCTCTGCTTCCCTTTCCTTATTAGAAACAATTTGCTTCAACCATTTTCCTAGGTTCACAAGTTTTGCTAAACCTTCGGCGTGATGGGACGTGTGGTCATCAACACTCATTTCCAGTTAGTACTTTACTTATGCACGATACTTCACTTGTAAACCGAAGTCTTCGCCCTATAAACCATATATATAAGATAGTAAACATTTACCCACACTGTCTCACTGTAAACCTAAGAGATAGATTCTCCAGCCACTCTGAACGAAGCACTCAGTTCCAGATAGTACCAAACTCACGAAGGATCCGTCACTTGTAAACCAAAGTCTTTCCCTTTAAGCCATATACAAGATAGTAAACATTTACCCACACTGGCTCACTCCAGACCTAAGAGATAAATTCTTCAGCCACTCTCACGAAAGTTACCTAAAGTTCTGGGAAGCCACAATCACAAGTTCCTTCCTCTGGCTCTGACTTCCAGACCAGACTCCGCAAACTTGAGGAAAAAATTAGTTTAACAACATTTCCTGCCTCTTTTATCACAGGCTTTGAAATTCGTACCTCTGGGATGGTTTCCCACAAGCCTCACCTCTTTACTCACAAACTTGAGGAGCTTTTTAAGAGATTTAGTCTATCAATTTTGATTTCGGGTATTATCATAATTCCTCCTTCTTCTTCGTTAAGATTTCATGTAATGAATATCTGAGTTTCTGGACGCAAGTTGTCAAGAAAAATGTCTCTTTCCATTATCGGGTCAGACGAGAGTAAGGAAACAAACGAAAAAGACCATTTTTGGAGATTCACTTAGACAGTATTCATTACCGGCGAAAGATTCATGGGTGATGTCCCTGCCATGTCATCCAGGGCCAAATGCCAGTCAGTCTTAGAGAAAGAATGCCCGTCGAGCGTTTCCAGGATCAAGAGTATCCTTCAAGCGTTTCCAGGATCAAGAATATCCTTCAAGCGTTTCCAGGATCAAGAATATCCTTCAAGCGTTTCCAGGATCAAGAATATCCTTCATGCGTTTCCAGGATCAAGAATATCCTTCAAGCGTTTCCAGGATCAAGAATATCCACATAGTTTCCAGAATGAAGAATATCCATATGGTTTCCAGAATCAAGAATATCCATATGGTTTCCAGAATCAAGAATATTCGTATGGCGTTTCCAGGATCAAGAATATCCATATAATTTCCAGAATGAAGAATATCCGTGTAGAGTTTCCAGGATCAAGATATGGAGCACTAAGGAAACTTTGATTTGTAATGTTCTATCCAGTTTGAATGGTCTTATCACATCCCACTACATTTATATCGAGTGTGGGTTGTTGTATATGGTTAATGGCCGGTATGCCCCTATTTTAGATTCAGGAAAATGTTGGACAAGTAAGATAATAGTAAGAGAGAGAGAGAGAGAGAGAGAGAGAGAGAGAGAGAGAGAGGCCACCACTCACTGCGCCCACCAAGACGTTCGTCAGGCCCTCCGCCCACCGCAGGTCACTGCAAGAACGTTCTCTCTCTCTTTGTCCCTCTTGATATAAACCTCTCCCGCCTTCAAGCCAGCAGCAGCAGCAGCAGCATCTTCTTGAGCCGTAGCTCCGGCAGCACTTCCTCTCCCTCTGCCTATTGTCATGGTGATATCCCTGCCCTTGTTCCTCATGCCCTATTCAAGACTCTGGTGGAACCGGCCAATACTTCACTTGGACTCATTCCTCAGTAATACAAAAGAATCGCTGGATCTGCTGCCGCCGATATTGGCACCTGGGCCGCGTCCCAGATCTCTGGCACACACGACCAGCTCCTCTCCCACCTCCGTGTCCGAACTGACGTTCAAATTTTAAAAGATTAAAACTTCACTGTCAACTTCTGTCGTGTTTAGTGCACGTCCTTATAGTAATATCAAGAGATAGTTCGTAACCATATGAGGAAATAAGACCCATTTAGTTAGGTCATTTTGTGTGAGTTTTGCCTCAGTGACGCTTCACACCATTTCGACAGATCGAGGAGCAAACCTGTGGACTATGTTAACTGAAGACCAGGGAAGTGAGTTTCATGAATACATCAGTGACCTAAGTGTGTTCTCTATAAGACAAGTGAACGAAGTGTCTTAAAAGTCTATAAATGTTTTTGCGGTCGTATCTTCAGATATTTCAGTATCTTGGTGAACCGCAGAGTGCCATACCTGACTTGCATGTCACTCACCTTTTCTTAAAGCATGCCAAGACACGGCGAAAGCCCTTGTCACTGATCTGATGGAAAGGTTGGTCGTGGTTTTACAAGAATATCCTCTATATCCTCCCAAATGAGCCAGAGTCGTCCCTTCATTGTAATATGTCTAATCTATAAGCTCAGCAGTCTCTAAAATCAATTGGACTACAACGAGTCTTTTGACCACGATGGCGTTCCTCACCTGATTTGATGATGAAAACTTCTCGGGTAATTCCCTTTCTAGTCTTCATGATGTCTTCCATCATCAGGGTCCATAAGACTCCCGTTGTCAGCTGCCTACGTGAGTCTGAGGACAGACGACCTTCGTGACAGAATCATGAGCCGATCTTTAATCATTGGCATAACTTGAGTGTCACGTCAAGATTAAAAGATTAATTTTGTCCTCCACATTTGCAGAATCAGTTAAAACACACAGAAATACGTACAAGTGCACGTGCGTTTGTGCAAAAAGTACAAGGAGGACAAGTGTTGTACTTACACGAATTATAGTGCTACTGTGCCCAATAAAAATGCTACTGTGACAAATAGAATGTGCTATCGTGTCAGACAAAAGTACTACTGTGTCAAAAAAGGCACAGTGTACTAGAGTTCCAAGGGACAGCTTCACACATATGAACATATTCAACCACAGTAAGAAACTTTTCTCATTTGCATACACACAAGAGTGTGTGTGTGTGTGTGAACCAGAGTCCACAGTATATAAATATATCTCCCTTTTGAAGAGACTCTTATAAATAATATAATGTGTGCACAGAAAACGTCCCCCCTCCCTCGCCTTCCATGGGAGTAAGAATGTGTTGAAACTAAAATAATGGCGTCGAGAATTTAACTATTTTCTTTTCCTGAAAAGACGAAGCAATGTTGCCACAGCCCCGCCATCCGTGGCTCCTCAGGTGCTGTCATAAATACCTCAGGAAGAATTCTTTCTTCTACAAATCCTGTGTCGAAGCTGTTGAATTACGACAGCCCGCCGGAAAGAAACGAAGCTGTTTCAGCTTTAAGCTGGAGGCTTCAGACACTGTCTCAGCTTTATGCTAGAAGAATAAGAGTCTCATCTTTGCCCTAGGAGTATTCGACACCGTCTCAGATTTATGGTGTAAGTCTACGACACTGCTTCAGCTTTATGCTGAAGGTAAGCGACACAGTCCCAACTTTAAAATAGAGGGGCACGACACCATCAAAACTTTACTCTGATAGTATTCGACACTTACACATCTATATGTGAACATATACGACACCACTATAACTATGTTTCTCTGGAATGAGAGTTTCTGGTAAGACTAGTGAGTTTCTCTGGGATGAGTGTCTCTGGTAGGAGTATTGCAGGTAAGGGTCAATGCCAATGGTATGGGTATTCACACATTGCTGGGGAGTCGCCGCCACACCACACGTTACTAAGAACCCAGGATTCATCCACGACTGGATCATCAGAAGACAAAAGGTTCCAACACTGTTGAAGGAACGGCCATGGCCATACGTTGGAGAGACCTACGAATGAAGGAGTTACCTTGACGAAAAAGAAAAAAAAAGATAAAGAAACGGCGGTGGAACACATAGAAACAAGAAGAGTGTGATTCGCACCAGGTCAACCAGCTCTGACGTTATGAGTCCACGACCCAACAACATTCCGAGCCATGGCACAACAATGTCAATGGAGGAGGAAGGAGCACTAGGGTCACACTCCATCTTGCATGGCCATGACTCCCTCTCTTATATACGAACCTACGACTCTGATAATGTATTCTAACACCACATATGTATACATATATCCCCCCCTAGGCTCTCGACAGCAAGGTGTATGAGTCCATCTGCGTGCCAGTGTAAAAGTTCGTGGCGATAGTTGACGCGAAATTACGGTGCGCCACAAATTCGCACCTCGAAACCAACCAATATAGGCTACCATCATTCGTCGTTATGGTCGCCATCAGGAACCCCCCCCCACATGTCTTGTGGCTCCTGTAATACTGAAGGTCTTGACGCCACCTCGTGCGCTGGGTACGACTGAGCTCCATCGAACGAGAATGTCACAGTTGCCGACTGTATCTACAGATGGTAATGCGTAGATTCAAAGATAAACATGACATAGTTATGCTGGCTATGTAATCTATGACTTCTATCAGCATACAGAAAATATGTAGCGCTTTATCACGACGGTATACGCCCTTAAGTACGAAGTTTTGACCTCGTGCGCGACGGTACGCCCTTTGGACATATGATGGCTTAGCCTTTAACCTACCTAGCCCTTAAGGGTTAGGTCGAAGGTCATGCCATTTATACCAAAGGGATGTTATGTCGTGCACATTGCTCGTACTCTCATGCTCAAGGGATGTACCCTCATGAGTTGTGTCGTCCCGCTCAAGGGGATGAGGGTAGATAACATCAACATTTCTAAAGTAAATTTGAATAAATTCTGAGTAGATCATTGAAATCCTCCTCTTTTTTTTACATATATACGAAGGTCGCTTTAATTCCTGTCAGTACTTTTAACGATTACACAAATCTTTATCTGTATCGATGTTGCATTCTGGAACCAGGAAGAGACTACTGGGTATCACCTTACGCTAAGTACATAAGCCACTTTCCTGCCAAACAACCACAAACTTTATTTCCCATTTCGGTCTGTCACTTGTTAAATTTGACTTGCTTCCTTGTGTCGTAAGTGACGAGGGACGGACGTGACCAGAGCGTTGCTTACAGTTACACTGTTCGATATCTTCCCAGGTCAAGCACTTGGTTACTAACACGAGCTTTTCGCAGGTCATAAACTTTGCTGCAAAGGTTTCTTCATATATGAGACTTAGCAAAGTAACACAGTAGCTTTTAGGATGATGAGGTGCTCCTGGCTGGCTGCCCGAAGAGAAAGGCTGGAGCAGCGGGACCTCATCCCTGGTTATGCTCTAAGCTAACGGTGGAGAAGCCTCGTGACACTGTGGGTCCTCAACCTGTTGTGGTCCTCACTTGCCAGAGGACCACCATAACCTCCGTGCTCCCTCCAACAGGCTGGGCTCCGCTGGGGAGAGGCTGGTGGCTACTATCCTTAGCCCAAGATGGTGCTATGGCTATTATACTTATCCCAGGATAGTGGCTACGGTAACTATCCCAGGACAGTGGCTTCTATACCTACCCCAGGTTTGTAGATACCATACCTGCCCCAGGACGGGAGGTCATGTATTATAACTACTCCAGGCCAGGGGCTATTGTAAGAATCCCAGGACAGGAGGCTAAGAAATATTAACGACATAGATCTCCATTATAATTGCTTTGATAATAAGTTTACGCACTGCAAATAAGAGAAGTGAAATATACATACTAGAAAAAACATTTGCTCCTGCCATCCACTCTTATGATCCTTCACGTTCGCTGGGAGATGGAATGACTGTTCTTCATGAAACATTTGACTTGACGATTTTCGGTGATACACTAAAATATCCACAGTCCAGCTGATTTAAATGCGTCTCTCATGATTGTATAAATATGCTGGTATTAACATTTTAGATTTGTTTGTGTAGGTAATTAAGGGTAGAACGGAATCTGCATATATTGTCACCGCTAATATGATGAAAACAACACAGTTATCCTCCAACATGACTGCCTCATTATTCTTTACACGATTTTGTTGACATACACATTGGCAAATATTCAGTATGATCAGAGGCCTGAATAGAATTAGATCATCGTGGAAGAATTGGCTTCTGGAGAAACTAGAAGGCTGGGGAAGATTAGACCGCTGAAGACGACGAGAGTGTTTGGTGACTTGGGGTGTGCTGGAAGACTCATTCGCTGGAGACCTGAAGGCAGGTAGACTCAGACCTTGGTGGGAACAAAGGTTGCTTGGAAAACCGAGGTGCTATATAAGTCACACTAGGTGGAAGTGGTTCGAGGGGAAGGACTAGGGAGGATCCTAGCTGAGAAACTGCAGATGGTGTTGGGGAAGGTAAGATCGATGGTCTTCGGAAAACGGCATATCTTGGTAATACTAGTGTAATAAAAGCTAGGGTAAAGGAATCTACTGGGGAAGAAGAACTGCACAAAGTTACCAGAAGGACTTGACTTCTGGGAAGACTTGGTTGTTGACGACCATTGACGCGGTGAGGGACGTCTAATATGTATGGTGTGATGGGAGACGAGGGAAGGATAGAGGTTCTAGAGTAGGATGACGGGAGAACTGAGATCGCTGGAAGACTATGGTCTCGCGTAAGACTAGAGTGTTAAAGTGACCATCGCTGGTGAGAGCCTGGTGCTGGACAAGACTTAGGGAGGCTCCGGTGCTGGAAACGATTAAACACTTGGCAAGTCTTGGTTCTAAAAGAGACTTGAGAACTACGAGTAACTGGATGCTGGTAAAGACTTATCACTATGGGGGACCTGGGACACTGGGAAACACTCAAGGTGCTTGAGAAGATTTAAAGTGTTTCACGGGCTGGCCGCCAGGAGGGCGAGGAGCCATGAGAGAGGCAATTGTTAGTTTATATATCGTCCAAGTTGGGGCGTTTGTGCCTAATGGGAGCACCGTCTGGCGCAACACCCTTGAGCGATGAGCTGAGTTCTCCTAATGTACATAAAGTATGGTAAGTGGCCTTATACTGCAATGACCCACACATCATACTAGGCACTACATACTCGGCTCCAGCACCATACATAACAGTGACACCACACATCACACCAGGCACTACATACTCGGCTCCAACATCATACTTTAGGAATCATGAACACGCAATCATAAGCTATTATGGCTCACTGTAAGAAGCAGTTTGGTCTGCTTTGAAGCTATCTTTCCTGGTTTGCCATCACTATCATAAAATTTTCCCCTATTCATCTCGCTATTATCATTTTCATAATGATTATCCTTTTTCTTATTTTTCTTCTCCTCCCACATTTCTTTGAGCAGGTGTAAGGTAGTCTTGGTACTTGTTACGGTCGACACGACACACACTTCTTCATGGAACAACACACACACCAGTGTTCCACGTAGGAGGCCAACAGCAACACAAGTAGTGGCCTTTCCTTGGTCGAATTCTTGACTTGATTCTCTGAAAACCAACTTTAATAACTGTTTCTTTTTGTCTTCAGTACGAAAACCTGTGCCACAGAAACCGCTTAGACGGGACAACGAGCCACACAGTTTGTGCCCCTCCCCACTCACTGCCCTTGGAGGGACATAATACCCTTCGAATTAAGCCCCTTTTAACACCACTGTGTGCCTCATCTCCAGGGTATGAGACTGGGTAGTTGGTGGTGTCAAGGGATGGACGTACCTCTAGACGCATGTAGGAAGAGCTCTTTTTCTTCCTCTTTCTTTGTGTTGACCTGTATTTTTTCCCTGAGGCTCCTATATTATTAATCCAACGGTGGTGCTCTGTCCCCCCAGGAATAGGGGAAAAAAATATATATATATTGCCTCTTGGTGTGTGTGTGTTAGTGTGTGTGTGTGTGTGTGTGTGTGTGTGTGTGTGTGTGTGTGTGTGCGCGTTTAATTATCATTCATGTGTTACGGGGAGAAAGTTTTAAACTTGTGTTTCCCCCCGTCTCTTACCCCTTTTTTTGTACCATGTCTTTACTATTTTGTGTGTACACACACACACACACACACACACACACACACACACACACACACACACACACACACACACACACACATATATATATATATATATATATATATATATATATATACTGATGAGTGAGGATGTGAGTTTGGGTACTGCAGTGATAAATATTCTATTACTAGTGAAAATGCAAGTTATCAACCATTGTTCAACCAAGTGTTTATTGTATACGACTATAACAGTCCATTAAAGGATTATAACACAGGACAATATTTCACCAACCGTTTGTTTAAACAAATCGAAATGCTGTTTGACGGCTTCATTCTTTTAGGGATATCCAACGCTCGCATGTCTGTTTGTCGTTCCTTTAAGTCAACCTCACTAACTTGATATTCCAAAGTCTCTCTCTCTCTCTCTCTCTCTCTCTCTCTCTCTCTCTCTCTCTCTCTCTCTCTCTCTCTCTCTCTCTCTCTCTCTCTCTCTCTCTCTCTCTCTCAAAACTCTTACCCATCATCCCTCCCTTCAAACACTGAGATAACCTCAGTACTGTGTGTAATCGACAGGACAGTGTCGAATGTGTAGTTCATAGCCAAGATAGACAACCACGTCTACACACGCCTGCTTAAGAGACAGTAACGCAAAGATGATCATCCTGAACAACTGTGTCATCTGGTATATTCAGACGGGGAAGAACTCGAACATATATGTATCGTCTTGGAGCGGTGGGCTCCTGCAGCTGATGACATGATGAGAAATTTCCACGCTCGCTAAGCTATGTTCATCCGGTGGACTGACCTTAGAATACCGTAGGATGTGAGGTTAAGTGAGATGATAAGGACGATCTAAAAGTCTCGAAAGACCATGACCACCGCAACACACTGTCCTCAGTAGCTGGTGATGAGAGACGTCCCTTACAAGTGCATTACCACTTCTGAAACCACACTGTTCTTCCCCAATCTGATGCTCTGTACATGCCTTCACCCTCTCAGTCAATACCCTTGCGGTGAATACAAGCGACACAGACAGTTCTGAAGTGAAGGTAGCGTTAGTTTTGTTCCTTCGCAGACGTGATAGAACCATCCCACTGCATCCCAGCGTTGGATAACGAAAGGTAGAAAACAAAAAAAGGATAAGAATTTCACCCAGAAAACATGGCGCGTGAATGAAGACCATGATAAATGATTTTTCCCTCCCAGAAGTTTCAGTTCTCATTAGGACTAGAGACAGTGACGACGACAAGTGTCGAAGGGAGGGGGGACGCAGACACTCTCTCTCTCTCTCTCTCTCTCTCTCTCTCTCTCTCTCTCTCTCTCTCTCTCTCTCTCTCTCTCTCTCTCTCTCTCTCTCTCTCTCCCTCCCTCTTCCTGTTGTTTGCCTCGAGTAAGAAACATCCAGGATAAGTGCCACTTGCCCTCGCAAAATTGTCCCACGAAGTCTCTCTCTCTCTCTCTCTCTCTCTCTCTCTCTCTCTCTCTCTCTCTCTCTCTCTCTCTCTCTCTCTCTCTCTCTCTCTCTCTGTAAGCCTGGTTCGTGAGCTCTGGTGCAGACATCTAACAAACTATGATATCACCAGGGCTTCAGGGCCGCCCATCACTGCTGCCACAGAGCAAGTGCCTCCCCGCTGGCAGTGTCGCCGTGAGAGCTTGCTCTTCCGCTGCATTAACTCACCATTATGGCCCAGAATTTGTATAAGGATATGCTCTATATGGTATGCTAATGAGCGTACCTCAGTAACCAAAAAAAAGAAGAGCATCGCCGCACACGCCATAAAGCAGGAGTTACAACCCGTAGCGGGCGAGAGATGTAGCCAGCGTCTTACGGAGTAGCGCCTTAGAGTTGTGGGAAAACATTGCTTAGAAATGATTCTAAGGTCGTTTTTATAGCTCTACCCTCGAAGGACAGCGAACCTTATCCTTAGAGCGATATTTGCGTTACAATAGTGCCAGGCTCGACTGGATAGGTATAGATGATCGTTGTATATCTGTGTTTGGACTTCCATGGTATAGCGGTTAGTGTTGCTGACCATGACGCGTTCACGGGCCGCCCAAAGTTGAGGGCATAGGTTCGGATCCTGCTTTTGGCTTTTGATAATTGAGACTTTGGTAACTAATACAATATGAGAGAGTACAAGTATATAAGTAGATGTAAATGTAAATGATTTGTCTTTTTACAAAATGAAATTGAATATTGTTAGACGTACGTACAGTGAAGGGCAAAACTCCTGACACACGTCTGTCGGAGGATGAATTGAGTGAGCGAAGCCTTTGTTCTTGATATTACTTTCAGATCTAGTTTGAATAATATTCTTGCAGTAACATATATCATACTATCCTCAGCAGCAATCATCATCATCAGGGTCTATTGCAATATCTAATACAGTATCCAAATCAGTGTCCATGAGGATAACCACAAGAGCATTCAACACAACAGTACCTACATTAATATCCTTACAAAAATCATATTAACACCCATATTAGCCATGGTAATGATCCTATTCATATCCACACTGAAACCCACATCAGTATACTGAGATGAAACCCCCTCGACAATATCACACAGCAACGTAACCTCAAACATTAGTCTCATCCATCGCCCCAACACTCATAAAGTCCCCAAGTTAACGTTTACTGGACGCGTCATAAATACCTTACGGCAACACTGTAGCACAAACGATATCAGGGCCATCTTTTTTGTGTGTGAAAATAAACGGGTGAAAAATACCAGTTTTATTTCATTACCGTCTAGTTATCACAGTTTTATTTCATTACCGTCTAGTTATCACAGATTTACAGAATGCGCTTCGTAATTTGAGCTAATGAAATGAGTATATTACCCCTCGTTAGAGTTAGTGGTTGCGCTCGTTCCGTAGGTGGACGGTCATTTCTAGAGGTCGTTGTTCTAAGTACATTTTGCGTCTACCACACCAAGTGCTGCCCTCTTGGGCTGCGCTGTGCGTTGTTGATTTGCCTCCCATAGTCACGCCAACAGCCCTTGCTTCACACGCCTTCTTCATACACTGTGGTTATCTACCGTGTGGTCTTCACGCTCCCCACTGATGACTCTCCCATCTATTGTGGTCTTTACGCGCTCCTCATTGATGACTTCAGCAGCTGGGGTGGTCTTCACGCTCACTACCGATAACTCCAGCAGTTGTTTAGTCTTCACGTTCCCTTTTTGATAGCTCCAGCAGCGGGTGTGGTCTTCACGTTCCCAACTGATGACTCCAGTATCTGGTGTGGTCTTCACGCTCCCACTGGTGAGTTTAGCGGCTCCAGCTTGCATACATAACATGGATATCTGTCGCGTCTATATTCGGCTGCACACTGGCCCACGTAACCCACTAGACGCACTGGATCTTGTTTCTGGCGTCTATGGTGCGTTTGACCTCCTACTGAAAGTTTGTGTTTTGACAACCCAGTATGCTAATGAGGAACTTAAGAAAGATATATTACAGCTTCATATTTCCGCCATAAACGAATGTTTAAACAGAGGAGGAGGAGGATGTACGACCACTCGCAGATTTTGCAGTCCTTTTTGCAAGCGAAACTGCTCCTACAGTTTTAGAGGCAGTAGAATATTCATGAGGACAAAAGAATTGTGATCTTACGGTTCTCTGATCCCACAGCAGCTCGGTTACTGAAACTGTATGAAAATCTACTTCTTTTTAAGTATCTATTTGGTTATTTCAAGGACTTGTTGAACTGGATATCTGGGTCACAATCATATGTATGAAATCGCACTTGTGATCATTCCAAATGCGATTTAGTACAAAATCATACGATTTAGTACAAAGGGTAGGAGTTTTGCAGGCCATTCCTCCACATGTTCCCGCTTTTGTTTTAAAAAAGAATAAATCTACCCCAGACGTAACAATAACAAATTCAGTGGACGAAATATAACCGGCTACGTAGTAAGCTAATGCCATATATTGCAGCTGTAATTAGCCTGAGCTTGTAAACATCCTTCGTTAAAGTTATCGTCATACGTTCAGGATCATATTTTTCCCGAAACACTTTATGATCACCCAACCACTATTGCCTCTAAAGGACGGCGTCTACATATTGCAGGGAATTCCGATGAAATTTTTGGTCCCGCTACACCAGGCAAAAAGGAATGTTTACCTTGAGGATGAGAACTACCAGTGGAGCACGATGGGACGATGTTGTGAACACGATGGCCTTAATGGGTATAATGGCTTGAGCCTTTGACCTTGACCCCCTTAGGGTCAGGTCACATACCTAAGGAATATACCCTCGGCCTCAAGGGCCATTTGGTGTACAAGGGTCGTACCGTTGTGCCTGTTATGACGCTAGTACAGAGAACTGGACAATAGTTTTATTAGATGTTTTAAGTCTATGATTTTCGAGAGATGTTAAATCAATCTCTCGTGTGCGGGGAATACAGCATGAGGCTAGCTGCCAGACGTCACTACTATAAAGTACTTCTTACAGACACAGTTTGTGTTGTTCCCGCAACACCTTCCGTGATAAACAGAACCGTACGATTGGCTCAGTTTTGTTTTCATGATGTTAAAAGGAGCTCGTTAACTACCCCGACAAGATGTAACTACCTCGTTCGTCTCTCCATCGAGAGGTTTACCGTCGTTACGTTCGCGTTGTACATTTTCTTTTGTCTTCATTTTCTTGTCAGTATAGACCACTAATACTGATAGTTATTTTCCTGACTCAGCTGAGTCTGTGAGAGTCAGTCTAAGCTGACCTGACTGCGTGACCTGTATATGATGAGTACCTTCAGTCACTTAAGCTTAGCTCACTCACCTCTTAAGGTTACCCTATCGTGTTTTGTGTTCAAGCTTAGCTCACTCACTTCTCGTTACCCTATCGTGTTTTGTGTTTAAGCTTAGCTCACTCACTTCTTGTTACCCTATCGTGTTTGTGTTTAAGCTTAGCTCACTCACTTCTCGTTACCCTATCGTGTTTGTGTTTAAGCTTAGCTCACTCACTTCTTGTTACCCTATCGTGAGGCAGGATGGTAACGCTCCTGGGGAGGAGCAGGTGATGAGGGATGTAAACCCTCGTTTTATTCCATTTTCCATCGTCACACGTCCGTGACTGAGCAGGTTCAACGCCAACCGTTTGTGACAAAGAGTCTTGGTCTACCCACACTGATGATTCCTCCTCGCTGACCCAGAAACCGACGACCACTTCATCTGAACTGACACTGACCGACTTACAGGAGCCTCAACACATTACCATCGCCACAGAGTCGTGATGAGATGGATGAATCACGCGTGACTGAAGTCGGGGACAAATGTGGCAGAAAATGGTAAGCTAGCGCGAGGACCCTGTAGGGCCGTTAGAGCGAGTGTCGTTGGAACCCACTGGTCTCCATCGGTGGCACCATCCACTGCACTGACCTGGTGATTGGACCCCAGTTGTCTCCAAAAGCAGCGCCATCACCCACTCTTACCTGGTGCTGGTCATCTTGGTGGGAGAACGTTGGTGATGGCTAGCGAAGCACTGGTTGTATACTCTGGCGGAGAGGATAGTATGATGCGGAGGGTCATGACTGGTGGGAGGAAATGCATGAAGGAATATCTGCTGGGCCACAGACGGAGGACCACTCAAGGTTTTTCGAAATGTCCGTCGTAAATATTCCCAGGGAAGGGACGTGTGTCCTTGGCTTTCTGCCCGCGGGTACACAGACGCCAAACTTTACCCATGAAACATGAGCCGAGAAAGCTCACAGTGAGTCGTATAAAGCAGCAAGTTCTTGGTCGTATTGGAAATGTGGTGAGGCTGGAGAAAGTCTGGTCCTTCACGTTGGCGGGTCGCGAGTGCTCTGCCATCATTTACATAATTCTCTTTGCTGCCATACTCCTGCTTGCTGCTGCATTTACATATGTATATATTTACAACTCTCCTGACTGATAACAAGAACTTTTTCTTGTACTGGAAGGGTTAACAACCAAACTCGACCCAACTATTCAACGGGATTTGCCTGTCTATTTTCGGAGCACAGATGTGTTTCTTTCATAGACTTAGTCATGTCATGTTCTCCACAGTTGACGGAGGAAGGATGCCTCAGAGAAACACGGCAGGACCTAAATGGCTCTCGTTTTGCAGGATGGAGGAAGGACTATCGTGCTGAGAGACCAAGGTAATGGAAGGTATTCCGAGCAAAATTAGTTCGTCGTAAAGATAACTGGGGTATGAGACAAGACACTGTACATAGTCGTAACTGCCTGTGTAAGAAACTTTGTGGATATCAGATGGAATAAGTGAGGGAGATGTCAGTCTCAGGCAATGAAGGGATTATTTATTCTCAGTATTCAACAATCGAGTGTTGTGCAACGTCTGACTTCCTCAGGAGTCGATAGATTAGTGATAGAGGCAGGTTGAAAATAGCTGTAACTTGTAACTATTTCATAAACGTCACGACAAGATGTGTGTGGATACACACGACTTGGAGGTGTGTTGAGGCAGTCACCTTCTGTCTTCCCCCAGCAAGCCTCCAATACACACTCCTCACAATCACTAAGGTCACCGTTTCTAGTCATATTTGCTGTCGTTTATTACTTCACGAACAGCCATGAAGGCAAGATCAGCTTCCAGAAATTCAAGTAAGTGTTACTTACATGGATGTTGGTCCACCAGGGTCCTACAGGCCCATCTCGCCTCCACGAGCACAACTCTGGTGCTGTTCTGGACCACATTATGGTGTACTTCATCATTGTCTTACATGCTTCCATGGATCTCCACAAAGCCAGTTTCCCCTGAAGTGGCCTCCTTTTTTTCTGACTCCTTGAATGTTCTCATCTATTTCCAGCCATGGCATCCGTGAAGAGGCGATTGGAAAACGATCTATTTCAGCACTAATATTGCAGTAGACCAAAGCCGTGATCTTCCCTACAACGATTCTCTTTTTCTTCTTGTTCATGCAACATGCTTTACATATGTCCGTTCTCACATGGATGTTCCCAAGACGTTTGCAGAACGTATTCTAACCCTTTTATGTCATTCTTGACACACTCAGTGGCATAGTCTTCAACCCCAACCTTCCACCTTCTCCGATCATTGATGTGGACCGTCTCTATCCTTACTACACCATCATTTCCACAGTCACTGGATGATCCGCCCGTAAACACGAACCTCAACCTATTACCAGCGACCCAGTCGCCTGTGGCTGACCCGTAAACCTTTAACCTGGAGTTCAGTAGGACGTACTAAAGCAACAGGTCCACTAGCTGCCAGTAGTTCTCCCACAGCAGCATCAACCATCCACTCAGCGACCAGCTGCTCCCTTACAGCAGCATCAACCTTCCATCCAGCGACCAGCTGCTTCCTTACAGCAGCATCAACCATCCACCCAGCGACCAGCTGCTCCCTTGCAGCAGCCTCAACCATCCACCCAGCGACCAGCTGCTCCCAACAGTAGCATCAACCATCCAGCCAGCGACCAGCAGCTCTCCCACAGAGATCCTACCCTCCTGTATTACCTTCCAAAACAAGGGACAGAGGAAGGAGTCGAGGTGACTATTTCCTTCGTCTAAGGTTCAATCATCTGTTCTTGACGCTACCTCGCTCGCGCAGGAAACAGAGAAAGTGTATGACACATCCGCACACACAGACACACACACACACACACACACACACACACACACACACACACACAAACACAAACACAAAAGAGGAACAGAGAAGGGGGCCAAGTGAGGGTTTTCCCTCAAAGGCTCAGCCCTCTGCTTTTAACGCTACCTCGCTAATGCGGGAAATGGCGAATAGTATATATATATATATATATATATATATATATATATATATATATATATATATATATTGATACTTGTCACCATTCTGTGACGTAACCGAGGCGATTGCCATGTACCCGCTTGGCTTCCACCCTTGCGACCTGGTTTACTGTGTGCGTTCTCTGGAGAGAAGCAACGATCTATTCTTTTTACTTAATCATAAAACGGAAAATGAAAAAATTTCAGGTCAATTGTTGAGTCTAGCTTCCGGTTTTCTGTTTTCCTTTTTCTTTTCTCTCTCTCTCTCCTCTCTTTCTCTCTCTCTCATTATTCATATGACACTTCAACCGACGACCCCGGGCAACTGTCCCACCAGACGCCAGGTTGACGGCCAACTGCGTTGCCGGGTGCACGATGTTTCACAGTTCTGTATTGTACAAGATGTATTGTGTTGTACGAGTACCAGCCCTTGTTAAGGGCGATGAATATTAGTTTCTTGTGAAGATGGATTTTTGGGATTGTTTTCCCATCCCTCACAGTCTCTTACGATAGATTTCAAGATTTAGAAATATATATATATATATATATATATATATATATATATATATATATATATATATATATATATATATAGATATGTATATATATATATATATGTATATATATATATATTATTCCTGGGGATAGGGGAGAAAGAATATTTCCCATGTATTCCTTGCGTGTCGTAAAAGGCGACTAAAAGGGGAGGGAGCGGGGAGCTGAAAATCCTCCTCTCTCGTTTTCTTTTTCAATTTTCCAACTGAAGGAACAGAGTAGGGGGCCAGGTGAGGATATTCCCTCAAAGGCCCAGTCCTCTGTTCTTAACGCTACCTCGCCGACGCGAGAAATGGCGAATAGTATGAAAGAAAAAGAATGATATATACATTGTATAGTATTAAAAAGATGGCCTTGATTAGGGTCTCAGTTACTTGTGCTGTCTCAACTAGCATAAAAAATGATGTTTACACACACACACACACACACACACACACACACACACACCAAATGCAATATCACGACCCTCTTTCTCACAAAGGTTAAAGTCAGATCGCCTAATGCATTCAAGAGGTTTAATGTATTATTAATATGCTTCAGTGAGAACTTTGCCACATACGAAGCCACATGAGAAGTCATCAATGGCAATAAGAAAAGTCACCATGTGTTTCCCACTGGGCAATCATGATGGACAGCTGCTGGGCATAGTACACAGACTTCGAGGATGGTTCTTATTCACTCTGCTCTCCGTACTGTCTTCTGTCACCTCTGGAAAGGCGACGATACGCCCTCATTCCTTTTCCCTGGTCAAACTTAATTAAAGTCCGTTTCGTTTTTTTGTTTTCTTTTTTTTTGTTGCTTGTCTCTTAATGAGGGTTTCGACGCAGGTGGAATCATTTTGTTAAGCTTAATGACACACGTCATGATATCACACGGGGTTATTGCTCAGGGTATGACGGGAAGAGTTAATTAATGAGAATGTCAATTAACAAATGTTAAATGATTTATTTGTGAGGATCGATCCAACGTGAATAAATTATTTGCTTCACAACAGATTTATCCGTCAAGAGATTTATGCGTATAATTTATTTTCTTTTTGCATTTTTGAATTGTATTATATGGCCATACGTGAAACAGGTTGTCTGGCTTGCGTAAAGATGAACTATAATCTGGTAATTCGAGCTGGATGGATGGTTGATGGTAGTGTGGGGGAGCTGGTCGCTGGGTGGATGGTTGATGCTACTGTAAGGGAGCAGCTGGTCTCTGAGTGGATGGTTGATGCTACTGTAAGGGAGCAGCTGGTCGCTGGATGGATGGTTGATGCTGCTGTAAGGGAGCAGCTGGTCGCTGGGTGGATGGTTGATGCTACTGTGGGAGAACTACTGGCAGCTAGTGGACCTGCTGCTTTAGTACGTCCTACTGAACTCCAGGTTAAAGGTTTACGGGTCAGCCACAGGCGACTGGGTCGCTGGTAATAGGTTGAGGTTCGTGTTTACGGGCGGATCATCCAGTGACTGTGGAAATGATGGTGTAGTAAGAAGAGAGACGGTCCACATCAATGATCGGAGAAGGTGGAAGGTTGGGGTTGAAGACTATGCCGCTGAGTATGTCAGGGCATAAAAGGATTAGAATGCGTTCTGCAAAACGCCTAGGGAACATCCATGTGAGAACGGACATATGTAAAGCATGTTGCATTAACAAGAAGAAAAAGACAAGGGCTGTAGGAAAGATCATGGCTTTGGTCTACTACAATATTAGTGCTGAAATAGATCGTTTTCCAATCGCCTCTTCACGGATGCCATGGCTGGAGAGAGACGAGAACATTCAGGGTGTCAGAAAAAGAAGAGAGGCTTTTTTAGGGGATGCTGGCTTTGTGGAGATCCATGGAAGCATCGAGGACAATGATGAAGTACACCATAATGCTGTCCAGAGCAGAACCAGAGTCGGGGTGGTGGAGGGGGAGGTAAGCCTGTAGGTTACCACAGCATAGCCACGACACAGCTGGGGGGGTCCTCCTCCATCCACTGTGAGGTTATCACAGCACAGCCACAACACAGCTGGCTCTCTCTCTCTCTCTCTCTCTCTCTCTCTCTCTCTCTCTCTCTCTCTCTCTCTCTCTCTCTCTCTCTCTCTCTCTCTCTCTCTCCCCAACCCCATCCTCTATGAAGGCAAACTTCCAAGTCAGCCACTTCAACACCACCTTCGCCATCCGGAGAACAACACCTTCACCGCCTGAGTGTTAACGATGAGCCAGAGTATCACAGCTCCCGCCTCTCTGGCCCAAACGGGTGAGCCACAGCGGAGCTCCGTCCCCCCGAGGTATGGCTTAGGCCTACCTGCCTTAATGCCATCATCGCTCAAACTAGTTCAGGTCTTCCAGCAGACCGATCAACATCTCACTTATTCCCACTTGATGTGAAATTTTGATGGAGAGCAGCGGCTGCTCCCGCTGCACTATCCTTCCGACACACACACACACACACACACACCCACACACACACACACACACACACACACACACACACATACACGCACACCCACACACACACCCACACCCACACACACACCCACATACACGCACACCCACACTCACAGACAGACAGACACACACACACACACACACACACACACACACACACTCACACACACACACACACACACACACACACACACACACACTCACACCCACACACACACACACACCCACACTCACAGACAGACAGACAGACAGACAGACAGACAGACACACACACACACACACACACACACACACACACACACACATGGTCGTCTCTACCAGCGAGAATTCCCCCAGGGGATGCCTTCAGACAGGTGTCTCCCTATCTCAATTCCTCCAATAAAATCTTGAATCAGGAAAAGCGACGCTTCACGTTATCAAATTCTCTCTCTCTCTCTCTCTCTCTCTCTCTCTCTCTCTCTCTCTCTCTCTCTCTCTCTCTCTCTCTCTCTCTCTCTCTCTCTCTCTCTCTCTCTCTCTCTCTCTCTCTCTCTCTCCTCTCTCTCTCTCTCTCTCTCTCTCTCCTCTCTCTCTCTCTCTCTCTCTCTCTCTCTCTCTCTCTCTCTCTCTCTCTCTCTCTCTCTCTCTCTCTCTCTCTCTCTCTCTCTCTCTCTCTCTCTCTCTCTCTCTCTCTCTCTCTCTCTCTCTCTCTCTCTCTCTCTCTCTCTCTCTCTCTCTCTCTCTCTCTCTCTCTCTCTCTCTCTCTCTCTCTCTCTCTCTCTCTCTCTCTCTCTCTCTCTCTCTCTCTCTCTCTCTCTCTCTCTCTCTCTCTCTCTCTCTCTCTCTCTCTCTCTCTCTCTCTCTCTCTCTCTCTCTCTCTCTCTCTCTCTCTCTCTCTCTCTCTCTCTCTCTCTCTCTCTCTCTCTCTCTCTCTCTCTCTCTCTCTCTCTCTCTCTCTCTCTCTCTCTCTAAGCACAGTCACTCTCCGGTTTCCTGGCATGTTTTATGGTTCGTAGTTCCAGCCATGCATGCATTCGACTGCCAGAAACATCGTACGCAAAGGTTAACTTCACGGGGTCAAATTAGTAAAGGATTTGGCGCGAGTCGGTATTATTTACCTCGAAAACCCCCAAGTGTGTACGTACAGCAACTAATTGCATTGCAACAGAGGCAGGCAAAGTTGGAATAATTCAACTAACGAAGAGAGAGAGAGAGAGAGAGAGAGAGAGAGAGAGAGAGAGAGAGAGAGAGAGAGAGAGAGAGTTTGAAACTACCATGAAATCAGTTTCTGAAAGTCCAAACATATTCCACTTCCAAAGGTGGAGACAATAACTTTGATGCACACCGAGTCTTCAATTACTGAGAGACGATCTCCCCAGCGATGCTAGTCTCCCTACGTTACCAGATTATGCTACTTGATTCTATTCCACTTATTATTCTTTATACAAACCTTTTTCCTTATTCGTCCTTGAAGCTCTACTTCAGCGACTATAGGTAAAGGGGGCTTTTGATCTTTCCCATGGAGTCTTATCAGCCGATGTCATCTGAGTCAAATGACTATCTAAGGTTTATTCCTCGCTGGGTAAAAGAGGCTTCACACTGAAAGTCTCAAGGAAAACGATACTTGAATATTTTTCTTTCGACCGTCTACTGAAGTGATGATCCTAACTGGGACACAGTCGTAATTCGAGAGTCATCTGCTTGTGGATCTGAAGTGATGATCCTAACTGGGACACAGTCATAGTTCGAGGGTCATCTGCTTGTGAATATGAAATGATGATCCTAACTGGGACACAGTCATAGTTCGAGGGTCATCTGCTTGTGGATCTGAAGTGATGATCCTAACTGGGACACAGTCATAGTTCGAGAGTCATCTGCTTGTGGATCTGAAGTTGGCTTTGGCAGCAGTAGCCTTACGAAGGGGCTTTGACGTGGCTGTACTGAGGGCATATGTGTGGTGTACCTCAGAGACCTTCGAAGTCTGTCCCGAGCGTATCTCAGTAGCACTTGTTGGCGTGATGAACTGCTGAGGTCATCCCACCTCACTTTGCTTTAATTCATTTGATATATATGTGTGTGTGTGTGTGTGTGTGTGTGTGTGTGTGTGTGTGTGTGTGCGTGATGTGTGTGGTGCATCTGGGATCTTAAATGCAATTAGGGAAAAGGTTGGGAGATTGGAGGTGTAGGAAAGACAATCACGTATTACTGAGATTGCTGCTGTGGCGAGCGTTGCTGGGAGGCCCGCACCAGACCAAGCCATCCACCACCGCCCCCTCACCACACCAACACTACTGTGGTGAGCGGTTGCCGGGGAGGAGGACAGGACCCCATACCAGCCCGACTCGTCTACCATCATCACCAGCCATCAACACCACCACCACCAATCAATCGCAACCACCACAGACACCACCATCTTCACCACACACACACACACACACACACACCACAACCGCCACATAGCAACACTGAGAGAGAGAGAGAGAGAGAGAGAGAGAGAGAGAGAGAGAGAGAGAGAGAGAAGCTGTGGACGAGCGACAGCTGGAACAGTGTTTCGAAGACTAGCAGGGAAGGCATCAAGAATCAGTGATCACGCTACAACCTCGTGTTCAACTGTTAAAAAAGAAGATCGAATACAGAAACATTTACCCGAAATGTTCAACACTTTGAACGATACATGAGTGGGAGTGGGTGTGGAAGGACGGGGAGACTGGGGATCCCCTGTGTGTCAGTAGAGGGAGTTGAATCCTGATATGGGGCTTGAAGACCAGAGGACGTAGGACCTGAATACGTTGGCACATTATGGTCATGCATCCATAACAGATGGAGGTGCCAGTACAGATGAGGAAGCTCTGGGAGGCAGACAAAATGTCCTGCTACGAAGGTAATAGTCATTGGAATATGTATATATATACAGGCCATGGGGTTTGCTGACGTTGGCTGAAAAGGCTGTTGCAGTGGTTGTGGTTCTAAGTGATAAAATACGAATGTAAAACATTAAAAGTGAGGAAACTGTGTGAGGAATAACAGGGAGATATGTCATTAACAGAAGGTAGAGGATGAAGAGCTTGGGTGGGGCGGATATGTATAGAAGAGGGTTAAAGGAATGTACTCCAGTCAGTTGAGGTGCAACAGCCACAAGGGGATGACTGGGGGATAGAGGGAGTGGAGACAGTGAGGGTGTGTGTATCCAGGTCGGTTATCGTCAGGCAGAAGTGAGGAGGGTGTGCTAAGACCTTAATGTGTGGAGGTGGCTTGGGTGAACCTCCCCTGGTATAGATGAGAAGGTCTTCCCTGCTATATCATCACTAACGTCTCAAACTTTTCTCTACAATATTTTATAAAAGAATAACCTCTTCATTATCAACTTTTTTTTTCTCCCCGTTTTTCTTCTCATGGCTGAATATGTGAAACAGACATTTATCAAAGTTATTTAGCTTCCTGCATAAAGCAAGCTAAAGTAGGAAAATTTCCTTGGTGAGAGGGAGGGAGTCATAAATCTTCACCTCGGAGCCTCGAAGAAAATGCCCATTCCGTTCCAGGCCAAGCAAGCCTTACAGAGTAACAACCCAGAAGGCCTCACCAAGACAAACCACCCAACGCTGACGCAGGACTAGCAGACCAGGCGTGTATCTTTACCCCACGACTATGGTAAGCACCGATCATGGTCTACAGTGGTCGACTAACTTACGTCAGTCGTCTCAGAGAGAGAGAGAGAGAGAGAGAGAGAGAGAGAGAGAGAGAGAGAGAGAGAGAGAGAGAGAGAAATATTGCTTTCACTCAATATAGATCTTTGAAAGGCAGATGACACTGGGGATGAGAAGAGAGCTTCTTAATTCGTTATCATGATGACATTGTCACGAACTTTTTCAGACTGTTGTCTGCCTACGTTAAGGAATAGCATAGCTCATGCCATCATCCTCAAAACTACTTCTATTCTAGTGATTGTTGTGGGTACTGCCAATCTATGACGGTTAGATTGGCCAAGTGACTCGAGCGGTGGCCTTGTGTACGACTGATTCTAACCAGTGCTTGCCATGTTGTCCCTGAAAGGAATACAGTATGTTTAATGCCTCTAGCTGGGGTCTTTGGGTGATAGACTGTGTCTGCTAGAATGGCCTCGTGGATGGCTAGTTTTGTCCAGTGACAACAATTTGGCAGATACAGTCACATATAATCAGTCATGAATTTTCGAAATTACCTCTTTATCAAAAAGACAGAGTAATAGCCCAGGAAAATCTTTAGCATTCCTGTAGTTGACTGAAAACACAACAAAGACAGAAGACTGAGGATGTAGAAGACTTGAGAGCGTTCAAAAACACGAACGGCATCAGAAATGAGAGACGCGAGGAAGACTGCGTGGGTCTCATTTGCCTCCGATGTAAAGAGTGAAAAATCTGACGAAGAGGAGAGGGAGAGGTGGTGAGTAGGAGCCGCCTCCACTGGCTGGCCGGGTGAGTGGTGGTCCACAGCTCCAGGATGGTGCTTGACAAGCAGGAAATTGGCAGGTCTCGAGGCGCGACACCCACAGCCAGGAAGGGCCCTTTAAGGGGTAGAAGGTGGGTGGGAAAGTGAAGATGATGATGGAAAAATGCTTAAGATTTTCAAATTGCTGCAGGAGAGATGTGACTACGTGGGATAGTAGAAATGATGAATATAGAAAGGGTGTAGTACGGATGATGAATATAGAAATGGTGTAGTAGGGATGATGAATATAGAAATGGTGTAGTAGGGATGATGAATATAGAAAGGGTGTAGTAGGGATGATGAATATAGAAAGGGTGTAGTAGGGAGGATAAATATAGAAAGGGTGTAGTAGGGATGATGAATACAGAAAGGGTGTAAATGGGATGAATAAATGATGCAGTTAGGTGGATGAAGAGAAAGACAATGAATATAAGTATTGGTTATGGTTTCATGGGAAGCATTAGATGATAAAGCACATCTTAACCTGATGATTTATATAAAGGTTCACATTCCCCTTTTAGCTCATTTTGCATTCGCCACCTCTGATGACCGACTCCAACTCACTGGAGCTTCGAGAGCTGGAAAATGTCTGCTGCTAGAATCCTCTCATTTATGATGTAATTTCTTTAGTTTTGATTATAATAGCAAAACTGATCCCTTGTACTGAGTACTTTCCCATAATCAGAGATCCTTTTAGTACCCTGTCCATGGTTGTTTGAGCCTAAAGATTATCATCAGTAACAATAGCAGAGAATTATATGGGATAGTGAGAATAAGACTCATGTCCAGTTCCTTCCCTCAGGGTCTTAAGAAACCAGTAGCACTCCTACCCAGGCATATCTAATGAACGTAGGATGGTTTTATAAACTCAATGACGAACTCCTGTTCGGTTACGTCTCCAAGTACAGCATCTAATGATGGAATATGTTGCAAGATGATGAGGAGAAACGTGAGGATTCAGGAAGCGTTTTCTTAGGAGAAACAGCGACGCATCACCTGGTCAGCCGCCAGACCCCCAGCACCTGAGGGAACCTTGCACCAGTCTGCCATACGCACTCACGTATAATGAACCATGGAGCAGTCGATCCCATCGTTAATATTCATGTGTATTTCGTCAGCCGAGAACATTTATTTGGAATACTAAAAACGGATTTCACCTGGAAGAGGATCAGAGACTTATATTCTTTATGCTTTTTTGTGCGTGCGTGTTTCCAAACCATCCATAAAATCATGACCTTTTCAATTCAAAGCTCGTATTAATAGAGGAAGTATTGACTATGGCTCCGCCAACTAGAGTATTCATGGTATTTTACAAGTGGATATTCTCAGCGTTGGTAATATTGAACACCATCCCGCCTATTGATTCCTAATATAACCTTTTTTCTAACCTTTTTCTTTAGAGTGAAGGTTTTCAAGTTGGTCAGTCCGCTCGAAGATGGACTGATCGACCTAACTTCTGGGCTGTGTCATTGTTAAGGAGAGAGACTTTTATACGATGTTTAGGTCTCTTACCCTGGTATATATATGTAGCGTGTCTTTACTTTTAAGTGTTTGCACACACACACACACACACACACACACACGCACACACACATGCACACACACCAGCCTATTTGCCTGTGTGTGCGTATATGTATGTGTGTGTGTGTGTGTGTGTGTGTGTGTGTGTGTGTGTGTGTGTCTGTCTGTCTGTCTCTCTGTCTGTTGGGAAGGGGAACGGTCACTTACTAGTACATACATATTTATAGATAGAGAGGTATACATTACTAAAGTCCCATTTCTTAACCTTTCCTTCCTATCACAGAGGCTTTAGAAAAACCCATCTCTCTCGTCCTTTTTATCACTATTTGATTCATCTTTATTTTTTTTTTTTTATGTGTTTTCTCGCTTCCTTTCCAAGTCCTTTTTTTGTTTTCTTTTTGACCAGAATCATATTCTGGTTGAACTCAAGGATCCAATCAACCTTGACCTCATCATGAGTGATGATCATGACTTGATGATGAATATCATTGATATAAGTTTCTATTAGACCTTCCAACAGTGAGATGAGTCGTCATGGACAAACCAAGTATCATAATGGCAAAACCAAAACAAGATCGATGTCTTCAAAAAAGAGGAAACATAAGGTACATCATAAGACAAGGAATGTAGACACGTAAAGTATTAATCACACACAACAAAGGAGGGAGACAAGAAAGTCTTGATGTAAAGATAAAGATACATAGGAATATTCATTATAGAATATCAGAATAATGTAATCAAAATATAACTTGAATATAATTCCTCAAATATCGATATTTGGGATACATCCCTCCAAGTTGTTGGTCTACGAGAACGCATCCTTCACGGGTGTGAAGATCTTCGTTTTTTTTTTGGGGGGAGGTCCATCTTGACTTCCCAGTATTTTACCTCCTGGTAGCTTCCACGATACCCAAGGTGGCCACAACCTACCTACCAGTACATATGTTTGCAGCGTCTTCCCCTCTGGCGCGAGGCCGAACCACGGACACCAAGACTTATTGACTCTGTCGCTTGTCCAAGGCGTCTGGGGTGACCCCACCGTACACACAGACAGAGCGCCACTACACTGTGCATCCTAGAGCCAGGGATTAGTTCTGGGACGAAGGTACTCTAGCGTCACTTCAGGAACCTGAATCATCTCTCACCTGAGTCGTCTGTCTCCTGAATCATCTCTCACCTGAGTCGTCTGTCTCCTGAATCATCTCTCACGTGAATCCTCTCTCTCTTGAATCATCTCTCACCTGAATCATCTCTCACATGAGTGATCTCTCACCTGAGTGATCTCTCACCTGAGTGATCTCTCAACTGAATCATCTCTCTCCTGAATCATCTCTCACCTGAATCATCTCTCGCCTGAATCATCTCTCACCTGAATCATCTCTCACCTGAATCATCTCTCACCTGAATCATCTCTCACCTGAATCATCTCTCACCTGAATCATCTCTCGCCTGAATCATCTCTCACCTGAATCATCTCTCACCTGAATCATCTCTCACCTGAATCATCTCTCACCTGAATCATCTCTCACCTGAGACATCTCTCTCCTCAGACAGTCCACCGTGACGGGAATCATCGGGAAGAGATAGTAAGTTATCCCGTCTAATCGATCAGCAAATATTGAACGATGAACGAACCATTTTCTTATGCTGCTGCCTCTGTTAACCCTTTCTGGAGGTGGAAACATCTTGTGAAAGTGTAGATGATGTAACTAATTTACTGATAAATGTTCAGTTTGGCTCTCTCTACAAACGAGGGAGACAGATAAAAGAAACCTTATAAAGTACAAGACAATGCTGGATCCTCCTCGTTGTTCGTGGCAGCAACTGGACCCCTCACCCTCCTGCATGGGGGAAGGACTTCATCCTTTTAGATGCCTGGGAGACGGCAGCTCATTTTCTCCGAGAGGAGTTTGATGGCTCATAAAATGACCTGCTGCCTGAGAGCGGAACTGATGTGTCTTATGGAGGGACCAGGACGTGGTGCTGATGTGCGTTATGGAGGGACCAAGACGTGGTGCTGATGTGTCCTATGGAGGGACCAGGACGTGGTGCTGATGTATCCTATACAGGACCAGGACGTGGCACTGATGATCCTATAAAAGATCAGGACGTGGGATTAATGTATCCTATGGAGAACCAAGACGTGGCACTGATTTATCAAAGAGTCGTACCGTCGTGCTCAAGGGCCATTCCGTCGTGCTCAAGAATGCATTAAAGTCATACTGAAGACGTGTACTCAGCTAGTGCCATGTCAGTGAGAGAACAATAAACATGAACGACACATACTTTAGTAAACAGTTCTTTGACGGTGTATTGATGTGATGACCATAAACCCATTAGGTTGAGTCTGGTTGACATGGCTGCCCAAGGACGAAAGATTCAATCTCTGGCTACCCAGGCATGAACAGATCTCTCCTGTACATGCCTTTGTTATACATACTTATGTATATCATATACATGCATGGCATTCATATGATCCAGGAACCATGATGAACCTACCATGGATGTCCCTCTCTCACCCAGCATCACCCACCAGGACTAATGTTGTGCCCACTATGGATGTTCCTTCCTCACCCACTATCACCCACCATGATCCAGGAACCAGCCTGGGCCAACCGCTGATGTCTACTACACAGGCAGCCTCTGCCTCATTGTACCTTCCTCCCTCGAGGGCTATGGTCCACGTTTTCTCCCTATTCCATCATACTTACCGTCCACCCTCCCTCTTTCACCATCCAACTGCTCTTACCCCCTCCGTATCCCCCTCCTCCAGCCCTCCAGGCTCCCTGCACCGTTACCGCTGTCCCTCCGGCCCTCCAGGTTCCCTACGCCCCTTGTCTTGTCCTCAGTTCCTCCAGGTTCCCTCCATCCCTAGTGCTGTCCCTCTGTCCCTCCAGGTTCCCTCCGTCCCTGATGCTGTTCCTTTGTCCCTTCAGGCTCCCTCCACCCCTAGTCTTGTCCTCTGTTCCTCCAGGTATCTACTCCGTCCCTCCAGGTATTCTCTACTACTAATATCGTCCCTCCAGGTTCCCAATGCCTCTGGTACCCTCCTTCCAGTGACCAGGTCAGGACGACTGGCAGGTAAACAGGAAATAAACCCGGAATATTCACGGTCAAAAACACCCACGAAAACGGAATAGAGATAAAGTTTTCCAGGACTCAGAATTTTCCAGTTCAGTTTTCAATCTCAGGTCCAGGAAACTCCAGGCCTTTTTTCCCCCCTCTCACGTGCTTTCCAGAAATATTCAAAATTCAGTTGATGTCGAAGATCTGCAAGCGTCCACTTGCGTCCAGTGTATACGTGTCGTGTTATCTGGTCTTCGGGGAACCTCTCGCTGTTGGCTACTTGGCCAACAGTAATGTTTCCAAAGGCTGACCAGTACAAGATCATGAGAGAGGTAGATGTAGAGAGAGAGAGAGAGAGAGAGAGAGAGAGAGAGAGAGAGAGAGAGAGAGAGAGAGAGAGAGAGTAGACGGACAGGGACAGAAATGAAAGGACAGACAGCAATGGCAGCGCTCCTCTGTAAAGTGAATTGTTCCATCCAGCACAAACGCAGAGGGAGAAGGTGAAGCAACTTAAGTCAGTGGTAAATAATATCAGTAACGCAACAGTGTGGCATGACACATCACAACACAACACACTGCAGTGTAACACAGCACGCCACTGTACAGCACAGCGCCACAGCACTTCACAATATGCTACAATACAACACAGCACAGCGTGCCACAGCACCGCACAGCAGTCTTCAGCACGACACGCCACAGCACAGCACAGTAAACAGCACAACATCACCACAGTTACAAGACACACAGAGGCCCCTGAGGGGTCATCTAGGTTATGATATATTCTGATAGCTAAACTTAGATTGCCAGGTTGGCCTACATGAGCTTAGCTCTGACCCAGATACCCAACAACAGATAAAAATACCCAGATACCCAGCAACAGATAAAATAGATGGTGGTGTTCCTATACATCTGACGAACCAATGGTATTTGGCTGGCCTTATGACCTTTACCTGATGATATCTATTAAGTCCAACAACATACAAATGCCCAATTAACCACATCTAAACTAGATCAGCCAAATGCAAGCAGTTGTAATATAATCTAATGTAACGTAATCTTGATTACATTTTTGATATTACGAACTTCACTTTTGCCGAGGCCCTTGTTATGTACCGGGTATAAAATTCTGAGTGGCAAGGGGGTGTGCATGCAGGGAGGTGGGGGGCGTGAAAGGGATAGATTGAGTGGACTGGAGCAATGTGGTAAACGGGGGTCGATGTGTTGTCATTGGACTGAACCAAGACCACTGTGGTTGGAACACAGTGACTCGCCCGAAAGGAATTTCTAGAATAGGTTCACACTCACTCGTTCGTATCCCAGGAGTTTTCTTTACCACTTAGACGATTTCCTGTAAAATGAATTCGCATGTGTTTAATTAGAATGTGTGTGTGTGTGTGTGTGTGTGTGTGTGTGTGTGTGTGTGTGTGTGTGTGTGTGTGCGCGCGTGTGTGTGAAGCTGTATAAGTGTATGTATATATGTAAATCTTATTCAAGCAAGGGCCCGTGGTGGCTCTGTGGAGATACAGTGTGCTCACACTCCACCAAGGGGTGACTGTGGTAAGGAGAGGAGATTAAATCCACTTCTCATCCTCCCTCTGTGTTTCCTTCTATATACAACAACCTCTCCATCCATGTACTTCTATTTCTCTTCCTATCTGTTGCTAAGTTCCTTTCGCTGTCCCTGTTAGTTATTCCTTTGTTATCATGTTCTTCGTGTCTTCTCTAACACCCCGTTTCTTTCCCTTCCATTTATTTACCCATCTTCGCCTCTTCCTTCGCTTGTCCTCACTCACTCTCATCTGTCCATCACTTTTTTCCTTCCCTAGTCCACATTCATTTTCTCTCATGTGGACCCACTTTTCTCCTATTTCTTCTAGTTACATCTTCTATTTTCCCCCATCTGGTCTACCACTTCTGTCCTCCTCCTTCCAAAATTAAGAATATTTACTCTCCTTATTCTAACCTCACAGAGGTAGGACAGCCTTAGGCTGGTACAATTAAAGGTGAGATCCACTTTCACTTTGGTCGATTCGACGGAAGAACTCAAAACGTACAACACTTACCAGAGATGGTACATGGAGCGTTTGCTTTCTTAACCTTCTCATTTTCTACGAGGAAGATAAGTTCGTTTGCTGCTAATACTAGTATGAGGCTTGGCATTTTCACGTCCTTTTTGAGGGGACTGTTTCAAAGCAAGAAATTAGTCCAGGAATGACGAAAGGAAATACCCGGCATTGCTGAAGTTATGAGAACTGGGGGGGGTGTGGCTCTCAGATGGACTGCCACTCTACGTGATGTTAATCTGATGAGCGCATCTCCAGACACCTCCAGGTGACGCGTGATGTGTCCTCCGTTACCTCGAGGTCAAGCGGTCTAGGGAGCGGCCTGGGAGAGGACACGCTGCATCGACGGGAGGACAAGGGTGAAGGGTTAAAGATGTATGGACAGATGGGTCTAGGAGGGACAGGAGGGAAGAGGTTGTGAGAGACAGATTGACATCCAGTTAGCTGGGATATTGTAGGACGGGGGAAATCTTTATGCTGCGGGAAAGGAGAATGCCAACTGGTGGAAGGGGGAAGGAGAACATGAGAGAGAGAGAGAGAGAGAGAGAGAGAGAGAGGGGGGGGGGGGTTCAAAGCCAGCGTAACACTTCTTCTCATGATGTTCACCACAGTAAAGGTCGAAAAACATTATCCAACCTCACCGAAGACGTTTTTGAGAAACCTTTTGCAAAGCAAGTGTCATCTGGTACTTAATGTGTCTGTCTCTATCTGGAGTATGAAAGCAACTCTCTCTCTCTCTCTCTCTCTCTCTCTCTCTCTCTCTCTCTCTCTCTCTCTCTCTCTCTCTCTCTCTCTCTGATCCACGAGGCGTCTAGTTTTCTTTCCATCGTGTATCATATACAGATTAGTCAGACTTCGCAAGAGTGAGTCAGTTTTACGCTCAACTGTCGTAATACGTAAATAAACACGCCGTAACTCACGCTGCTGGTGCCTTCGCTAAACTGTGGCAGCGTTACCAAGCACCTTGTAAAGTCAGCTGAGCTACAGTTGGTGTACATAAACCCACGGCAGTATTACCAGCACAGTATCGGTGTTGGCTGACTGCTGACGTCAGCGACCAGGGAGTTATGACCCGCTAAATCTCAGTGACAAGGACGCAATTACCGTCTATTCTGGCCTCACAGGTCACCTACATGGATGCAGCCAGTGTTCGTTAAGGTGTTGACAGGACAGCGTCCACGACAGGTAGTTCAAATCAGGATGCCAACTCCCTCCTTCTCCTCCTCCTCCTCTCGCAACAAGTGAAGGATATGGCTAAGAACATACACCCATCAGGTTCCATTTCCTTTGTTGAAAATTTTTCCTTTTTCATCTCATTTTCGAACCTGTCTATCACCATGCCTTTGCCTGTGTCTAAGATCAACCATTTTCTCTCTCTTCCTCTAGCCTCCTTCACTTCGTTTTCTCCTTTGCCTGCATCTTGCACCAATGGTTGAGGCATCCACTTCGTTGTGTTGACACAACGAATTATGTACACTGGATCTACTGTTTACCAGAAGTTCTTTTGATCGCTTGCGCAGGCAGTGTGAGGTAACATGCTAATGTCCACAGAGGTGGAATACATTCCTTAAAAACAGATGGTCATATCCTCCGCAGTTGACTTAACTGTCTTGAAACTCTTTCTCCGCTTTCATTCTCCTTCCTCACGCTTTCCCAGTCTTTACTATGTTTGGTTATGTGTTCCTCTTTCATCACTGCTTTCCCCCCACTTCCGTTCCATTCTTGACCTCATTCCCAAAGCGAGAGTCACATAAGCACAGGAATTCGTTTAAGAGTTTAAACTTCCAAGGTTTTACATTGATTCTGTGATGAGAACTATAAATACAAAACCACCCAAAGACGTTTCTTTTCTTTTTTATTCTCTCTCTCTCAGAAGCGTTTTCTTGCGGTCTTCCCTTTTTCTTGCTTCCACACTTGATCGTTGTTTCCCGCGTTAGCGAGGTAGTGTCAGGAACAGACGAAGGCCCTATCCGCTCACATCCATTCCCCTGTTATTCTACAAAAATGTATATACCTACTTGACTCTCTCATCCCTTACTCTGAGCTGATAACACCAGATAACTTTTTTTCTCCTCCTCCTCCCCTCAGCTCCCACGTTGCTATATGCCTGCGAGCCACCCACCTCCACAGGTCAACAAAGCCAAGCCACTGCACCAGCTGACTGGCTCTTCATGGCTCGCAGCATTTACTCCTCCTCGCCACACCATTCATACACCGTGTGACCACATACCTGGGTATTAACACCGATCCTGCCGATACGAGAGATTGCCTCACTTCGCCATCACTAATCCCTACAGGCTACACAGTAGGGGTATCTATTAAGCTTTCAGAACGATGGCTGATGGACCGGAAGGAGGTCGGTGGCAACAATGGAGGTACTGAGGTTAGCTGGTCGCTGGCGGTGTGGAGACCCCAGGGAGCAGTTGAGAGGGAGGTACTGAGGTTGGCTGTCTGCTGGGGCTGGAGTGAGGACTCAGGGAGCATAGGAAATCATGACAAGCTTTCCACTTCATACAAAGACGACTGAAGTATGATAGTTAAGATTTTATCACTGTCGACGTTGGATATTAAAGAAAAATGGGAAGAAAATCAAAAGAACAATGTGTTTGTCACAGAATCTATTTCTAAAAAAGTATCTCTTACAAGGAGAGAGAGAGAGAGAGAGAGAGAGAGAGAGAGAGAGAGAGAGAGAGAGAGAGAGAGAGAGAGAGTCTGCAACTTAAATTATTCCACCGTGCTGGGCCATAGGTAAGGAAACGTGGTGAGGTTGTGTGTATATGTCTGTACGCTCGGAGAGCTCAAGAAAATTAAGGAGTAATTGATTGTTCTGTGTCTCTAGAACAGAAGTTGAATCTTGGGCATGACGAGATCTTGTGATAGAGTGAATCGGTGCTCGTCGCTTTGTAGAAATTGATAGTGTCCAGAACGCATTCGAGAAAGTGTAACTGGTACATGTCTCGGGAGTGTACTTTCAGATGTGTGTGTGTATAGTTAGCTGGTGGGGGTTGGGGTTTAAGAATGGACTGGGAGAACGGTTGTTGACTCCTTGTCGAGTCATTCGTGTGTGTGTGTAGATGTTGTGTCAATGTTTTGTTTGTTGAGGGAGGGGGAGAGTTTGGGGGATCTGTGAGTAGAGGCTGCTGAAGTGTGAGGCAAGGGTGAGATTTTTTGGTGATATAGATTGGGTGAGGGAGTTCTCGTACTGTTGAGAATAATTTGGTGGCCCCCATACTGGAAGTACTTTTGCTTCCCTGTGTTAGTGTTGAAAGTCTTATGGGTACCTTACAGCTGACAATCATTCTAATAGCCTTTTTCATATCAGAAAAACCATTGATAACTTTCTTTTTTTCAGCTCCAATTAAAGTTTTCGTTCGAAACTTTCGACAAAATCGAACTTGTTTCTTGATAAAAGATGTGCTGTGGCAGCTGCCATTTAGGCAGAAACGGCACTGAAATGTTAATGGCTAATTTACTGGTGGGAGACGCTACTTGGCTGATTGGATCAACTCACACTTCCTTTCTGTCTATCATTAACATTCATTTCGCAAAAGGCATTCCTATATGTGGATTATTTCACTCGGTATGAAGTGCCTCTCATCTCGACCAAACCTACAGCTAACTTACTGCTAGACACACGATATATAGCATTTTGCTAATGCTTTAACATCTAGCATGTCCCTCCTCTTGTGGTCTTCAAGAGCTTTAAGTCCACCCACTACAAGGTGAGTGATGTGTGTGTGTGTGTGTGTGTGTGTGTGTGTGTGTGTGTGTGTGTGTAGCCGCTGAGCTAACTCGTCCTATGGTAGAATGCTGCTGCCTCCTCCTATCTCACCTAATGGGTCCTTTTTCGCAACTAGCAAAATGACGGTAGCAGATCCTTTACCAATTACTAACAGAATGTCTAGTGAATGAAAGTTGTCCTCTTCGTACTGCCATTGATGAAGACCCACCAGGGATCATCGCTGTCGTCTGGAGAGAATCAGCGCCACGATGGTGAGGGAGGTGGATGCAAGTACGTGGAGCGCAGTGGTGTGGAGGTGCGGCTGATGGTGGATGGTTGGAGTACTGGAGAGGTGCAGGGGTCTCAGGGGACACTGTGGTGCTAAGGTCAGGGTCCAAGAGGTGAGGAAACGTGACAGAGAATCCACGGAAAATAACATCTCAACAGGAAGTCCAGTTTTCTTAGGGTTTTCTGAATTTTCAGAATCGTGGGGACACGGGACATGGGATACGGGACACGGGACACGGGACACGGGACACGGAACACTTAACAGACATGAGAAAAGTTTACATTAGAATAACAATCGCCTTTGTCGAGTAAAATAAGAAGCTGAGGAAAGACTAAATAAGAATCTGGGGAGAGACTATAAGTAAAGACAAAGAAAAGGCCTTCAGACAAAGGTCATCGACTCTTGAATGTCCATATTTCAGAATTGTGACCCCCACTGGTTACGTCACAAGCTGGAAAGGATAAACTAAGACTGATGATGATTCTGGTCACAGGGGCAGCTTGCACGCAGGACTCCAACGTCATAAAGAATAAGAGGAAATTCATGATAAGATCAATACACGCAACGTTAAACAATTAACTATAATAACGACATGAATAATGAATCAACACTTGGGATCCTTTGATTACCCGCAAATCAAGACTTATTACATTCAACAATTTGCTGGATGATTACCCGTCATTGTGGCCAGTTAACCACGAACCTCATCCAACCAAACTATCCACCCCTCCTTCTTCATCCATACCCTCAATGTACCTCAATGTACCCTCCAGGAGCCTTCATAAGCTTACGTCTTACTTTCCTCAATACACTCGCTTCAAAATGCTTATTACTATCATTATTATTATTATAGTTATTATCATTATTATCATTATCATCTTTAACACATTTCTATTATCATTATTATTGTTATTATCATAACTGTTATCATGATTTTCATCGTTATTAATGATATTATCATCACTACCCCAAGAGCACTTTCACGGGGTTCCAAATGTTTAAGGCTGGGCTCCACACAGCAGCTGGGAAAGCTGGGCTTCCCTTGGGTGAGAAGGTATTCGATGATGTTATACTTTTTTCCGTCAAATGGTAGATACTACCCTCTGGCCGTGTTCCTACTTGACAGCCAAGTAATTTACCACTCTTGTATATCTTTTTTTTATACTATTCGCCATTTCCCGCGATAGCGAGGTAGCGTCAACAACAGAGGACTGGGCCTTTGAGGGAATATCCTCACCTGGCCCCCTTCTCTGTTCTTTCTTTTGGAAAATTAAAAAAAAAACAAGAGGGGAGAATTTCCAGCCACCCGCTCCCTCCCCTTTTAGTCGCCTTCTACGACACGCAGGGAATACGTGGGGAGTATTCTTTCTCTCCTATCCCCAGGGATAATGCATATATATATATATATATATATATATATATATATATATATATATATATATATATATATATATATATATATATATATATATATATATATATATATATATAACAGGAGGTTGACCTTAGTGGAGTGTGAGCATCAAAGAGTGAATTCTTAGAGGGGGAATGTTCCAAAACGGGAATAAGGACTTAAAAAGGAGTGGAATCCGTCAATACACACCAAAAAATTTCCTCCACGTAAAGGCAATTGTTGTATGATGTTAGGTAGGGTTGTATGAGAGGGAGAGAGACAGAGAGGAGTAGGGAGAAAGGTAATCGCTAGGGGAGGTCTAAGGCAGAGGGGATTTAGCCTGGTGTAACTGGAAGCTTTAGGGAGGAGAGAGGGAGAGAGAGAGAGAGAGAGAGAGAGAGAGAGAGAGAGAGAGAGAGAGAGAGAGAGAGAGAGAGAGAGAGAGAGAGTGTTGGTGGTGCGGAGGAATGGCATCGGATTATCCATGAAGGGACGAACTGGAGTCCCGCGGGACCGTAAAAGATCGGCTGGTGTTGGAGAGTCGGCAGTGGAAGGGCTGCCTGCAGATGCCTGCCCTACGGTAGAGAGACATTTTCCCATGGTAAACACTGGCGGAATTTTGATGATGTCAGTTCAAAGTGAAACGTAGTCACTCCCATTAGTCTGGACTTACAGTTAAGCCCTTACCTGCAGCCCTGTTTCACGAGTTGCAACTCGTTGAGATGAAGTGATGCACTCGGGAACTGCGAGCAAAAGAGGAATTAAAAATGCTGAAACCACTGCACTGGCGACCAGTGGCAATAACCAGTAGTGTGGACGGAGGGTCTGGCGTGACTGTGTTGTCAAGGGAAGAGAGTGACCTTGGGTCACAATGTGTGTCACTTGGGACGCTGAGAGATGTAGTCAAGTTAGAGTGAGGAGACAGAGGAAATATACTGACACGAAAATGGAATGATCATTTGAGTGTAATTGGATGCCACGATGATGAGAAAGGGTTAGTAAAATAGGATGAAAAGTTTCCTTAGTCGTGGGAAACACGACGAATGGAAGAGGAGCAGAACATGGGAGAGGAGCAGAACATGGGAGAGGAGCAGAACATGGGAGAGGAGCAGAACATGGGAGAGGAGCAGAACATTGGAGAGGAGCAGGACATGGGAGAGGAGCAGGACATGGGAGAGGAGCAGGACATAAGAGGAAGGGAATCCTGGAAGTTGTCTTAAGGAGTGAAGGCATGATGACTACACAGACCTTGTGAGGTAGGGAGTATCTGTCCCCCATCTACCTCACTGTGGTCTTTGCCTGGTACCACTGATGACTGTGGACTCTACACTGGTGGAGATGTGTCCAAGTAGACGTTGTAGACAGTCTCCACATGACCGTAGTGATGTTGTCTGTTTGTGGTACAGTCTACGTCTGTTTGCTCGCAGGATACAAAGGATTATTCATCCGATGCATGAAAGGATTTACCTATGGTGATCGTACATTATCTGACTCCTCCTGGTCACGTAACAGGAGCCGCCTTCACAGCTCGGCTGATTGCATCACGCCTCCTCGCCTCGAACGCTGTAAGTAAACAGTTAATTAATCCCAGAGCACCAGCCTGAGGCTCGTCCCTCCACCTGCCGAAGAGATAATCGAGGTTCCTCCTTCGTCTCTATATACAAGCCTTTGGTTCGTTATTCTTTCGATAGAGAGGGTCTGTAACGCCCCCTTACCGCATTCATTAACAGGCTGAACACGACAGGACGACCTTTTAGCACGACATGACGGCGTCTGAGCACGACAAGTTACCGAGAAAGAGCTGACTAAACAGGTTGTTCGTTCCAGTAATTTTTTGATAATGGCAAAATTCATCGAAAGAATTCACTCCAAGAAATGACGACACCAGTAATGAATACGAGGATTAGCCTTCAGCAAGAGAGGCAGATGTGTCGAGTGGCATATCACTCAGGTTTCAAGTGTCTTGTTCCAGTTCCAGGGTTCATATTGCTGCAACGCCCTCATGCCTCACCCAGGCACTCTTAGCCTTCAAGAGTAGTGGCGAACGTATCACTCAGTGTTGAGGATCCTTGCATATGGCTGCTGACCAAAGAGCTTCTCAACCAGTCTCTTTCAGTCAGAATCTAAGCTACAGTTCATCCCTTAAAATGTAGACAATTCTATTTCCTCGAAACTTCCTACAAGACCAAGGAACCAAAACAACGGAGGCGTTAATTAAGAACCCCGGCAGACAAGTTTTCCCCCCAAGGCATTAGCGCCAGGAGCACAGTCTCTCTCTACCTGCTGGGGGGGAATGGATACTACTCAACCAGTCGTGAATTACAGTCCTTCTCTACCTGCTGGGGGGAATGGGTGCAACTCGACCAGTCGTGAATTACAGTCCCTCTCTACCTGCTGGGGGAAATGGGTACTATTCTACCAGTCGTGAATCAGCCATTGTTAGGTCAGTTAAAAGTTAGTGTAGAATTTCTTCTATGAGAGACCTTAAGCTAGGAAATAATGAGTGTGATTGATATCATTTACCCATTACCTGTACGTAAGGTAGACAGATGAGGGAGAGATAACCATACCGTGAGGTTATAGACAGCCACACACGCACACACACAACGTAAAAACAGACAGACAGATAGATAAACAAAAACACAGACATACAGACAGAAAGACAGACAGAAAGACAGACAGACAGAAAGGCAAACAGACAGACAGACAGACAGAAAGACAGACGGACAGACAGAAAGAAAGAAAGACAGGCAGACAGAAAGACAGACAGACAGAAAGATAGACAGACAGACAGAAAGACAAACGGAAAGACAGACAGACAGAAAGACAGAAAGATAGACAGACAGAAAGACAGACAGACAGACAGACAGAAAGAAAGACAGACAAAAGGAGAGGCAGTGGTAGCTCCCGTGGTGCTGAGGCCTGGTCTGGCCTCTCCTCTCACCGTGGAAAATTTAAAAGCGATTAACGTAAACAAAAATTCAATTTACTTAAACGCTTTGTCCATTTTTGCCCGAAAGATTTATGGTCATGTACAGGGATCAAGAGGAGAAGGAAAACATGGAAAGTGAATGATGAAAAGTCCAGGATAGTACAGTGTTGTCAGTGTTGGGGGTAGATGGCAGTTGGCTGGCTGGGTAGGGTAGTACAGTGTTGTCAGAGGCTGGGGAAAGATGGCATCGCATGACGGGAAGTGGGAAGACAGGTCACGGATAAGGCTCAGTCCTCTGTTCTTGACGCTACCTCGCTAACACAGGAAATGGCGAATGTGTATATATATATATATATATATATATATATATATATATATATATATATATCTTTTTTTCATACTATTCGCCATTTCCCGCATTAGCAAGGTGGCGTTAAGAACAGAGGACTGCGCCTTAGAGAGAATATCCTCACCTGGCCCCCTTCTCTGTTCCTTCTTTTGGAAGAAAAAAAGAATATATATATATATATATATATATATATATATATATATATATATATATATATATATATATATATATATATATATATATATATATATATATGTTGGAAAGGATCAACAATTTTGCGCGTGATCAAGATATTCCTATAAGTCCACGGGGATAATTTTCCCCGTGGACTCATAGGAATATATAGGTGAGGTAATCCTAGTCTGAAGCAGAGGTGCCCTGAAAGGCTAGCTATAGATGATTCAGGTACGTCGAGGGACAGAAAGGAGGAGCGTGTGTGGGAGGCACAGAGAGTTAGAGCGTTCGTTGGAGAGTATTGGAGACCAGAAGCAGAGGAGAGAAAGTGCGTGTAGTGGCACGGAAGGTGTGGGGGGAAAATGAGTATGTGTGGGGAGAGAGGAGGAGTGTGTATGTTCCCTTTGTATAATTGGCTCGATAATTCGAGCATTTAGACCTTGAGAAGATCAACCACATGTCTCTCAAATAATAGATGAAAGAAATAAAGGTTGAACTCATACAGAAAGATGGAGAGATTTTGACTGTTTTTGGTGTGTCTTCATATTTTTCCTCCGACGAAAATTTGGGTCGTCAGAGCACATATCGCCATAGTGCCGTGTGGTAATGAGACCCATGAGGTAAGTATGAGGCTGGTGATGGCAAATGAGGCAACTGGGAAAGCTAAGTGTCGTCTTATCATATGAGGATTTTGAGTGATGGTTACTTTCTTAACTTGACTCAAACAGCTGGTCAGTATACCACTGTGTTCTTGTGTTCTCCCAGATATCAAGCAATTCTGATGAAGGATTACGACCATTGTCACCAGTCACGATCACACACACACACACACACACACACACACACACACAAACACAAACACACAAACAAACTGACACATGCAAACAAAGAGACTCACACAAGCACCCATACAAATATAGAAACAGACACACACTACTACACACACGTACATTGACACACAAACAGTGAAAGAGTCAAAAAACAAACAAGTAAACAATGAAACAGTCAAAAAACAAACATGTAAACAATGTACACGTGTTCCCTATGTAAACAGAACTGTGTAAGTAACCGAGATGAAGAGAGTCCTTGAGATCATTAACTTGAATGAGACAAATACAATAACAAATGACTTAAAATTCTTACCCCTTCATTCCCTTTTACCTCTTCTCCTCCCCTTAAACCCCCTTGAACACGACGTCGCAACTTTTCTAAATATTTATTTCGTTCAGTCCGGAGTCAACCAGCTCATTAGCTACGTCAACTTGAACAGCCCGAGAACGGCACAAGTGCAAGTTGGGAGAGGAACTTAACTCATAACGACTTCTTAATCCACTCGACCAACTTTTTTTTTAACCCCACTTGACCAAGTCTTCAGCCCGGCATCCAGGCTCTCATGTCCAGCATACCAGCGACTGGATCCCTGCTGGACAAGCCTGGTGTTGTGTGTCTCTTGATGAATCTGGTGGTGCCGGAGGTCAAGCTTGGTCTGGTTTTGCCAGAGGTTACTCGATCTGCTGTTGCTGTGGGTCCTTTTTGGTCTGGTGTTGCCAGACGTCACTCTCTGCCTGGTGTTGCCAGACGTCATACTCGGTCTGGTGTTGCCAGAAGTCACTATTGGTCTGGTGTTGCCAGTGGCCACTATTGGTCTGGTGTTGCCAGACGTCACTCTCTGCCTGGTGTTGCCAGACGTCATACTCGGTCTGGTGTTGCCAGAGGCCACTATTGGTCTGGTGTTGCCAGTGGCCACTATTGGTCTGGTGTTGCCATAGATCCCTCACGGTCTGGTGTTGCCAGAGGTCACTACTGGTCTGGTGTTGCCATAGATCCCTCTCGGTCTGGTGTTGCCAGAGGTCATTATTGGTCTGGTGTTGCCAGAGGTCACTATTGGTCTGGTGTTGCCATAATAGTGATCACCTGCTCCGTAATAGAGCCTCTGTCTCTTGTCTCTTGTGGCCATAAGACCAAGAGCTGCAGGTCATGGCCTCGTCAACACTCCCTTGATGACACACATATGTAGATTGTAACTGTTCTTCCTTAAGCCTTCTTGGGCCGTCGGAGGAGCCATGATGTGCAGCCAGTGATGCCTGGAGACGACGCGGGGAATCCTACACCAAACTGGCGTCAAATGAATGAAATTCAGTTACAGTTTAATGGCAAACTACTGCACTCCATCACTTGTTTACGTGTATGGAGGAGAGTAAAGGCAATTCGTAACTTACCACTTTATGACTGTAATGCTGTAGTTGCTTTTCAATGCCCCAGAGCCTTAGCCTGGTCATATGGATGTCATTGGACATAGGCCTTTGGGGTTTAATGGGCTTTGATAAGTCATCCTAATTCTGTTGGACATATTCATCATTTTCTCAGATCCCATAGCTTTAAAACGTCCGTGTTTCTTAACACACATAATTCCCAGTCATTCTGGTGGTGTCATATGTGCCGCACTATGTATCATGTGGTCTTAAAAGACACACGAGTTGATAAATGAAATGATAAATGAATAATAGGAAGGTTTGCCTTAACATTACTTTCCATAGCTATTGCGACGGGCGGTTTAAACTGATAGAAACAGTTTGTCAAAGCGGAGCCAAGTTTCCTGTGTGTCGCACGAGGCGACTGGAAGGGGTGGAAGCTGAGGGCTGTAATAACTTTCAAAAAGGAGGAAGAGAAGGAGTCACACAAGAACTTCCCCTTGCAGACTGAAAGTTCGCCTGTCCCCGACGCCACCTCGCTGAGGTGGGAAAGGCGAACAAGTATTAACATTTAGATGTCTGTGTCTGCCTGTCTGTCTGTGTTTAAATACATCGGATTCCATACGTAAAATTAACATTCTTATAAACGTTTTGTTTTTAATCACAAAAGTATCGTCTGGAGAGCCTTTTATCCAGGTTGTGTGATAACCCCTCCGCCAGGAGGCAGGGTGAGGAGTTTAATTTTCGAATTCTCGTGTTCCAGGATTTATTCCAGCCAGCAGCCGCCCCTGGGTTAAAATGGTTTATCACTTTTGTATCCCTTCCCATGGGCGACCTCCCTTGTCCTCCCCTGGTACCCTTCCATGAACAAATTACCCCTGATGCACGCGGCGAAAAATTTAATCACCAGCTTTTGAGAGAAAGATTCGCGTTTGATGTGCATCGCTGGAATACAAGTTTCAGCTCCGCTGAGAAGGCTTTCTCCTGGAGCCAAGATGAGCGGGAAGTGTTTGGATCCTTCGCTCTCAGGCCTCACCATCTTCTGTTCCTCCATCATCTTCGCCAAAGGAAGTTTTGGCAACCCTGTGAATATCACCTGGGGGTAAATTGCATGTTCTTGAGGATTTCTGAAACAGAGGATGATGCTCGAATATCCGATAGCATTATTCGCGTCTTCTTAGTTACATGAGAAGTACACAGTGTTTTCCTCTTTGAAATATCTGTCTGTCTTTTCTACTCTTAACATGTATTTGATCTGTGAGTTTGAGATCTTTCCTTTCTCTTCTTCTATCACAAACAGCCTCAAAAGGACCCAGTGGTCTGTTTCTGTTTGAACTCGTATGTATTCCTTTGTGATGACAGAACCCTCCCTGTATACGTCAACAGAATTAGCTCTTACATATGTACACAAATTTTTTGCTCCTGGTTCAAACATGAAATTCTAGGCACGTGTGACTTATATCAACACAAAACCCACCTTCTGTTTCACACACACACACAACTCTAACCTTTTTTTTTCATTTTAGCATCAAAGCTGCAAATTCTACTATTTTCTTTAGTCTGCCATGACTCAGGGAATCTTCAGCAATTCCAGCAAATTACTCTTTACTGAATTCATGCTGAAGAGGACATGATACTACCCGCTTGTGCTTTTGAACCGTCGGTCCGATTCTTCTTGCAACGAGAGAGAGAGAGAGAGAGAGAGAGAGAGAGAGAGAGAGAGAGAGAGAGAGAGAGAGAGAGAGAGACTCCTTGGGTGAGAGTCATTCGAGTGAATCATGGTCGGGTTGTAGAAGTGGCTGAAACAAGTAGCTGGTCTTCCTTCCTTGTCCCCTGTGTCATAAGCCTCAGAGTGGCTGAAGGTCAGGCAGGGGACGGGCGCTGCAAGGAAGGAGCTGAGGGAAGAGTGAGGAACGTCAGAGGTTCCTCCTCCTCCTCCTCCTCGCCTCCGGTGGCAGCCAGCTGTCGTCTGCCTCACCCTGAGTCTTCGTACATCACAGGAGTATGTGTGAGGACGGGTCTTATCTACCATGTAGCGTGGCACTGCTGATCATACTTACGTACGCGTTTAGTGACCAATACGACGACTAACTCGTCAACTTAATGGAACAGAGAAATAAGTACTGACGATCTTCCTGAAATTGATGGTGTTTTTAGACTAGATTTTGTGAAGGATGAAAAGAACATAATCAAACGAGAGCTTCAGATGGCAGTATTCCTAGAAGGCTGAACCCAACACCCTCCGACGTGAAGGGACGAATCAGTTTTGCTATGAGTCGGTTAGTTCATGAAAGGTGACTGAGAAGAACGGAGAAGATCATGTCCAATAGGAAAGGTTAGATATCTAGGATGCTAACACCTATATGTTGTCAGAGGTCAGTTGGGGCGTCACGGTGGGTCAAGTCAAGCAGCGGGAAGGTTAATGGGTTCCTCCCATATCTCGCTTTACTAGTCTTGATGTTAGAGATAATGAATTCTCAAATGTATGTCGCAATGGTTGGTCAGTGTGAGCCAAACATCCGCTTCACAGTTCCCACATGCCAGTAGTTTGAAGCAAGTATCACTTCACAATTTCCACATGCTAGGAGTGTGAGCCATACACCACCACACACTGGCTCTTTAGGGGCAAAATCTTCTGTGTCTCTGACGAGTGGGCCATATTACCTCTTCAATACGTTGTCACCAACGAAGGTTAAGGTGGAAGCAGGTGGCGTCATACCCTTGCTAGTTTTGCTTTCCCATTACACCCTCTTGATATATATGCAGGGTAAGAGGGACTCAGTACCACACCAGCATAAGTACAGGGTATAAAGGCAGGGTTGATTTCCATGGGTTATTGTACAAAGCGTTACATAACAGTTACGAAACTCTAAGGCCTTGCTTTATGGAGACGTTAGCTTGACACGTGCGTATATAAGGGAATTAACCCCTTGGCTTGCGTGTTCAAGTGCGCGTCCCCACCCGCCTAGTTTATGTCTTGATGCCTAACTTTACAGCTTCTGGGCAAGATCGTTAACATTGCAGGGCGTCATCGCTGTATCGTCTTCGACAGCAGCCCACAAGGCGGAGGGAGTGAGGAGTCGCAGGATAAGGAGAGGGTGTGACGTACCCAACTTCCCTGAGCGTGACTGGAGGATACTTGAGTACGATGTGCCTGGCTTCTGACCTGACCTTTCAGACAAGCTGGTGTGTTTGTTTCATTGGTGAAAATGGGCAGAAAACGAATCAGTTAAGACCACAATCGACCGGGTGTTTCATCGACGCACGGTTATAATTAATTCGTTAATTGATTGATTAATTAAACGTTTGATCTTGTAAGCTCAAAAGCATGATATGAGTGGAGTTGCCAGCATGAATCCCTGTTCAAAAATTCGTATTTGTATGATCAGGTCACATAAAAAGGATTTCCCATCACTGTTCCATAAATTTTCAGCCATGAAAACGATAATTGTAAATCATTTATTTGCGTGTTTTTTTTATGGCTGTGTTTACAGACGTGACCAAAGTCTGTGATGCTGAGTACAAGTACTCTTGGCTTGTCCCGGGAGTTGACGGGGTTTCACATTTCCATACAGCTTGCTCCTTCGCCACAACGTACCTCTTGGTCAGTGAAAGTTTAGAAGAGTACAATGTAATTCCAAATTGCTTCCTTAGCCAGTGTCATAGGTTAGGTTAGCTGATGGCAGGTGGGTCACCCATATTATACTCCAGCTGGTAACAGGTGGTACACCCACCACCAGGACCAGCTGGTGTTAGATGGTACAGGAGTATGAATGATTTTTGAGAGATCACTGTTTTGCTAAATCTGTGAAAACCTAGAGGAATTCTCTCTCAAGAATGTTCAATACACTATTTTGCCCCAAGACTGCTAACGGGCGTCGAATCCCTGAACTATTGCCATGAGAGACTACAGTCAATACCTTCAAGCCACCCCACCCCTTACACACACACACACACACACACACACACACACACGCACACACACACACACACACTATGTGGGATATTCCTTTTATGGACAGAAGATGATCACAGTGTAAAAGAGGAGCCTTTTTAAAGTGGGTTCAGGTCACCACTTGCGTGACGTAGGATCATGCTATGACACCATTGCTTTTTAAGAGATGCATAAATGATTTACCAATGGACTTGGATCCTATTCAAATATGAGGGAAGTAAAAAAGAACGAGGTGGATTGTATTGATATACAAGACGACTAAGAAAATCTCCAGAGTGGGTCTGACACACAGTCGAAGAATTGAAACTGAGCAAATGGAAATTGATGAGGACGGGACACAACGAAAGAAAGCTTCATTGTAAACATTATCCAGCAGGAAGTAAGCTGCAGGAATTCGTGTGTAAGAAGGACATGCAAATTGACATCGTCCTTAACCTGGGGTCATAAGAGAATAGTAAATGAAACACGCACTGTCTGCTGACAGACACTAGAACTGCACCACAGTACATGGATAAGGAAATATTTGACAAGCTGTTCGCAGCGTACATCACTAAAATCCGTATGATGTTTCTCAAGCCTGGTAAAGACGCACAAAGAGAAGGTCCAGAAGAGAGCAGCAACAAAGGTGGTACCAGAATTAAGAGGAGTGAGTTTAAGGGAAAGACTAGAGGCCTTAGATAACCTGATCACAACTTTTGAGTTTTCGAACCAGATTTTCGACGGATATAGTGAGCGGTTCTTTGGTAGGTGGAAGGACAGAACACCCAGAAACCATAACATGAACTTCTGCAAGATGTAAAGAAATACTGTTACACTGTAAATATGGCTGAAGAGTCAACTGAGTGTGATTGCATGCAATGTGGACAACCTACAGAGGTTTAGAAAGTTGCCTGATTGTACAGTTAAAAAGGTGAGGCCTCATATGTATAGAACTCCCTCTCTGTGCAGTGCAAATATGTGATCATAAACATGTCATTTGACACATGTTTCACATAGAGAATAGAGGACCAAGGTAATATAATGCAACAAAGTAGAGCACCAAGGTAATATAATACAACACAGTAGAGCACCAAGGTAATATAATACAACATAATAGAGGACCAAGGTAATATAATACAACCCAGTAGAACACCATGGTAATATAATACAACATAATAGAGGATCAAGGTAGTATAATGCAACACATGGAATGTCTCAGGAAGTTTTACTGTTCTTGTAATTGACATCAACAAAAGGCACTTAAGATTATTAGAATATATAGTTTGAAATATGAATAAAACCCGTTTTACAAGTGGCTTAAATGATCATGTAGAATGGGAGGTTCTGAAAGTCTGCCCCATATACGTCATTAGATGTGCAAGGTGAGGTGAGGTGAGGTGAGGTGAGCGAATTGAGACCAGCATTCATCTCAACATGGCTGAAGTGAAGACATGATTCTCATATTGCTTATGGCAGAGCAAACCCGTGGGAGACAGAGGAAACTACCAGACTAATACAGATTAAATAAACATTTATCAAAATATACAGCATTTACGGAACATACCATTGATCATTACAATTATTTGCCCAGGGGAACCGGGGAGTGTCCAGCCCTTGTGGAGGCAAACATGACTAGTTAATCTCCTGTGTCATACGATTTAATATTTGGTGTAGAGAATTTACATTCTGAGCCACCGGCTTTGTGAAATGTGTGTAGGTAACGATGGTGTATTCGTAAGACTAGTAAGTATATACTGACACATCTATACTTTGGTGAAGGAAATACATTCCGCACTTCTCCCTTATAACGTAAGTACGCAAAGTCAGGTACTGCCTAATTAGATCCATTATTGGCTAAATTGCCTGTGTAGTGATTAGGTGTAATTAGATCCCATGTTCCTCAGCCCTTCATTGGACAACGATTTTCTCTTTCTCATTTCCTGCCTCCCTCTCCTCCATGCTTCTTTCCTCTAACATTTCGTCACACGTAATTGTGCAGATAATTCCTGTGGTCCAGCCTCCCTCTCCTCCATGCTTCTTTCCTCTAACATTTCGTCACACGTAATTGTGCAGATAATTCCTGTGGTCTCGGATACACCTTCAAAAGATTCTTTATTATTTATCCTTTTTTCGTCATGAGAGTCCTTACTTTGAGACAATTTTATAAGGAAAAAATTGTGTTGAACGTGACTGATCTATGAATTTGATATCAACAAAAACTAATTTCCATAATATTGTGAAATGCTGATTTCAGCTAAAGTGACAAGGCTGATTCTTTAATCATTCTCAACCGATTGTGTATCTAAGTATATATACACTCACCTGGTACCAGCCTACACACACTCGGGTACCTGGTGACACTCCCACGTACCCATGAGAACTAGGTCGCCTCTTGTCTACGTCTCAGGTGAACAGATAACCTGTTGTCTGTCGATAACTGTAACTGTAGTCCTGCATTTGACCTGTGGGTCTGCTCAAGAATGGCACAACGCAACGTATATATTCTAACTTTTTCTTATAGGAGCATCTACTCCTGCTTCCTGGCAGTATCCATATGGGTTACTTAAACCGGAACATTTTTCTCACATACTGTCAGTGCCGTGTTATCATGTTTACGACGTATGGTGTTCCTTCATTGCTGTTATTTTCCTGTCGGTTGATGTGGTCGAGGGACTGGTGGGTGAGGAGGAGTCTCATTCATTCTCCTGTTTTCATCTACGTAGATTAGGAGTATTGGATACCAGTACTGTACGATCCTACAGTACATAACTTCGTCATAAAGCATCAGGTCGTCAGTCATTTGGTTTCTCAACGTCCTCCTAAGTTTCTAATTCTCCGTCGACCTCGTCGTCATTTCTTCCTCACACTTCCTCCTGCTTCCTCTTAACCTTATACTCCTTCCGTCCTCTCCTTGCCTGGCCTCCTTTATCTTTCTCTCCTTCCCTCCTCCTTCAGATCTCCTCCTCCTCCTCCTCCTCAGGGACAGCCCGGACGGGCCTCTAGAGAGGGATCACCAGGGTTCTCATCGGTCACAACAGACGCCCCGTTCGTGCCTGGCCCTGATGCCACCACTGTGTATGCACACCTCACTCTCCTTCATCGTTATTCATTTACATATACCGAGCGTTAGCAGGTGTTAACTATGGCTATTTGTCTAAATGTGGACGTGTGTGAGCATACTGATGTGTGAGGCTTGAGGACAATTGGGTGAGGCTCGGGGATGGTAGTGTGAGGCTCGAGGACGGGAGAGTGAGGCTCGGGGATGGTAGTGTGAGGCTTGAGGATGGAGAGTGAGGCTCGGAGATGGTGTGTGAGGCTTGAGGACGGGAGAGTGAGGCTTGGCGAGAGGAGAGTGAGACAGAGGGTTCCTCCCCACCCACCACCATATATGGACAGCAAAGGAGAAGCATTCCTCACTAACTCCATAGAAAGAGGCAGGAAAGGGAGTCAGAAGGCTCCTCCTCACTCACCACTATAGATGGAAGCAGGGTGGTAAAGAAGCCTCATCCTTACCAAACACTATAGATGGAGGCAGGAAAGTAGGTCAGAAGGCTCCTCCCCACTCACCACTATAGATAGATGGAGGCAGGGTGGTAAAGAAGCCTCATGCTTACCTAACACTATAGATGGAGGCAGGAAAGGGAGTCAGAAGGCTCCTCCTCACTCACCACTATAGATAGATGGAGGCAGGGTGGTAAAGAAGCCTCATGCTTACCTAACACTATAGATGGAGGCAGGAAAGGGAGTCAGAAGGCTCCTCCCCACTCACCACTATAGATAGATGGAGGCAGGGTGGTACAGAAGCCTCATCCTTACCAAACACTGTAGATGGAAGCAGGAGAGTAGGTCAGAAGGCTCCTCCGTACTCACCACGCTATTCAACCTATCATTGATAACAATAAAGCCATGAGAGCACACCATGTAATGAAGCGAGGTTACTGACATCGAAATTTCATTGGACAGGATGAACAGAAATCATGTTTGCATCTCATTTCAAAAGTTCGGGAAGGATCTTAGCCGCTATCATGTTAAACAGAATATTAACATGTACATATTATACTGTTATATTTAACTTAGATAGACATTTACTTATAATGATATCATTGTCATTATCACTTACCATTACTAATCATTATTATTATCATTATTAGTAATAGTAGTAGTAGAAGTAGTAGTAGCAGTAGTAGTAGTAGCAGTAATATCATAATAATTATAATGATAATGATAGTAGCAGTAATAATAATAATGATAATGATAATAATAATAATGATAATAATAATGATAATAATAATAATAATGATAATAATAATAACAATGATCATTGTTATCATTATTAACATTATTCTTATCATTATCAATTTCTTTATCATTATGAATACTAGTTATGTTTTTTCATATTTAATCGCCGTTTCCAGTGCTAGCAAGGTAGCGCCAAGAACAGAAGAAGAAAGGCCACTATCGCCCACATCTATCCACCGGCTGTTATGTGCCTCTAATGATCAACCAGTCCTGGTAGACTTTTCCATGGTTTACCCTGGCTATCCCACATGCCCTGGTTATCATTATCATTATTATCATCATCATTATCATCATCATTATTATCATCATCACAAACACACATACACATACATTATCCTATCCTGAAATCAGAAACATATGCGAATCACATTTAAACTTGGATTTCACTTATCAATTACAGAGTAGCTGAACAAGCTTGTTCCGGGTGGTGAAACGCCCTCTTATATTTAAGCCCGTTAATTACTCTTCCCCTGGTTACTCATTTATCTTGTTATCTAATGGATTTGCTCCCCGCAACGCTAAATGGAATAAACTGGGAGTGTTGCTTTTCTCCCTAAGTCAAAATGTATTTAAATGGTGATTGCTTCTATTGTATTGCTCTATTTTTCAGAGGTTAACAAGGTCTCCTGTGCTTAGGTAAATGTTGTACCCACCGCTGGGATCCGAACCCTGGTTCTAGCCTTCTCCAATACCATTCCCCCCAAAACCCTCTTCTCACTTGCCCACTTCTTTTTTTTTTTTTTTAGTTCTGTGTGAACAGAAAAGAATTGCTTGAAGTTTTCAGAGCCTGAAATTTATCTTTTCGTTCAGCTGATGTCATATGGTTTTTTTTGTTTTTGTTTTGTCAAATACTTCAGCGTCAACCAATACAGCAGCTTTTCTCACTTAATTTGATTTCGGCCCAGCACAGGAGGGGCTGGTTGTGTTGTGGGGGGAGGTTGTTGTGTTGTTGTAGAGTTGTTGAAGGAGGCCCACTCACGGTAGAGGCTGGCTGAGGCAAGTGGAGTGTGAGGGAGGCGACTCACGGTGGAGGCTGGCCGGGGTAAGTGGAGTGTGAGGGAGGCGACTCACGGTGGAGGCTGGCCGAGGCAAGTGGAGTGTGAGGGAGGCCACTCCCTGTGGAGGCTGACGGGGTAAGTGGAGTGTGAGGGCGACCACTCACGGTGGAGGCTGACCGAGGCAAGTGGAGTGTGAGCATAGCATCAAGTTCTGGTCCTCCAGACTATCAACTGGGCCAACTTTGACCTGAAGGAAGCCATCTGAGGAAACGTTACTGGGAACTGCAAAAGGATCCATCTTCATCGAAACACATTTGTGAAACACTCAAGAAACTGGATAAGATCAATATGGATTGCTTCTCTGAGGTACTATGGCCATCTACTCAAACCAGAACAATAGCACGAACCCTAAAGGGGAGAGGCCCTACCTCAGGTTAATTTTTCTATACAAACGGAGAGAATGAAAGAGGGGCATAAGGCGGTAAACTGATACAATAAATGACGCAACCTCGAGACCATTGGAAAAAGGGGTTGATTATCATTTCCAGTTCATAGTTACTTCCAATGGGTAAATCATCACTAGCTAGATGGAGAAAAATCATCCATTCCTTCACATGGTAACGTTGCTCAACGCATAAGTCCTTTGTTACCTTTAAGATATGTTTTGCTTATGTTGTGTATACTACCTATATTGAAGTGCTCACCTTCGTCAGGCACAGTTGAGCCAAAACCCCCTAGAGTCAATTGCATCATCTGTGCCCTTATTTCTTCTTCAATTTTTTTTTCCTTTTTTTTCGTGTCAGTCATATATGAATACATGCCGGTGGTGAGAGAATTCTGTCGCTTTGTATCTGCGAAAATACGAAAAGATTTTGCAACTACGTAACAGATGTGGGGCGATGGGACACGTCTTCCTGACATTTTTGCAAGGGAGGGTCACGTTTACATGAGGCCAGGTCCTGCCTTTTGCTCCTCGTCCGCGTCAAATTCTTACGGTAAAAGTGGGTTTCTTAAAGATCAGGTCATCGGTGCCTTATACCAAGGAGATCCCGGCTTCCCAATAGACACATCTAGAGTCCATTGCTTCATTCCGTCTCACAGTATCACCCCAGTGTTCATAAGGTGCTTCGAAGCGTCTTCTATGATTGAAAAAATTTTTGATGTCTCTTTCATCTATCTCAGACTAGCACTTTGTTAATTACGTCTAAATACATAGTTCAGATTCGTGTAATACTGCTACAGTATCATCCAAATTACTACTATCCAGCGATATGCGCTGAATGCGTAAGAAATCAAACATTCCATGAGATTTCCAGGTTTTGTGATTTCATCATCAAGGAACAGATCGTCCATACATGCTAAGATATACTGTTCTATTTAGATCAGTCATTAATTCCTGAATATCAGGATGATTAGCCTGTATGATTATCATTGACATGATAGAGGTGTGTCTTTACAATGGCCATCTATATCTCTTCATCTCTTCCTTCAAGTTTTTACACCCTCCTAGCCTCTATCGTACAAGCCTCTGATGGGATTAATGATATCTGGTGAACAACGATGTAACATATGCGTTTGATATCTCATAAACCACGAGCCACAGTCTTCCTCCCTCTGTCCTTAACGACTCTACTCCTTTCCCAGAAGCTGGGGTACAATACTCACCCCGGGTCACTGCCCAGACGCCCCTCTAGGGAACTGACAGTGACCAGAGACATCAAGTTATGAGAACAGATACCCAGGCACTGTGGAGATATCCGTGTGGGAGGAGAATAACCCATCCTCGGTGAGGAGGAGCCATTTGTTTTCATTTGACAGCAAAAGAAGAATACGATGATAGAAAAATGTAAGTGTTTGGTGGTGTTCGGAGCTCAGGACCATCCCCCCCCCAAAAAATAGGGAAAGGTTCAAAGAGTGGAGGAGAGAAGACAAGGATGAAAACTGGAGGGAGGGAGGGGATAAAAGAGTGAGACAGAGAGAAAGGCAATGTCAGGGGATGACACACAGACCAGAGAATATAAAGCGGATCCGATGCAGATGTGAGGAAAGGAATTTTTTTTCCAGGAAATGTCCATCACACTAACTTCAGTTCGAGGACCTCGAGATCACTGGAGTCTGGATCACTCTCCCTCCTCGTGGCACACACACACACACACACACACACACACACACACATACACACACACACACACACACGCAAAAAATGATGCATTTTGGGTCATGGGCTAAAACCATATGAGTCTGCCATCACTCCCCACGTCAGAGGACAGTGGTGCTAGCTGTCAAAGTGAACAGCCACGACAATGTGATCAGACGACCTGAAAATGACAGCCGATGACCTTTGTTATTGTTTGGAAACTCTGGTCCTGTGCCTTTGTGCCTGGACGCCCTGTCTCCCCTCCGCCTCCATCATTTGTGAGGGGAGGATTCAACCTCCTTTATCCATACAGTGAGGAGACTAGCCAGCCAGTCTACAGTTATGTTGGTGTTAACCAGAGTAAAGTTGAATGGCTATGACGCGACCTGGCACACCTCTACCATGGCTTCCACACAACTTGCTCTCTCTCTCTCTCTCTCTCTCTCTCTCTCTCTCTATATATATATATATATATATATATATATATATATATATATATATATATATATATATATATATATATATATATATATATATATCCACCTATTCATTTATCTCCCTGTCTTTCTATTCATTTATCTATCTATCTATCTATCTATCTATCTATCCATGGTATAGTTTCCGGAGGCGTTGTTCCCTTGCCTGCGTTTACTACAGCTGATTTTGTTACGTCAAAATTGTAACAGGTAACGCTACTGTTGCGGCATCAAGGCGATAGTTATTATGTTGCTATGTAACAGGTGTTAAGTATTATAGTGTTAAGTATATAAGCTTAAGTATTATAGTATCGATACCAGCTGTGTGTTACTGTCACGGATGTTACTGGTAATTCAGCTGTCACATTATCAGCAGTAAAGATGGGAGCATTTGACCAGCCAACACTGTAACACAATCACCTCTTGAAGATCCTGCCAACAACATTAGACCAGCCAACACTGTGGTGCAACGTTTTACTGAAGACATTGACAACACCATTAGACCAGCCAACATTGTGACACAACCATTTACTGAAGGCCTTAACAACACCATTAGACCAGCCAACCTTGTGGCACAACACTTTACTGAAGACCTTAACAACACTAGACCAGCCAACATTGTGACACAAGACTTTACTGAAGACCTTGACAACACCTTACTGAAGACCCTAACAACACAAAGCCAGCTAACATTGTGACACAACACTTTACTGAAGACCTTGACAACACCTTACTGAAGGCCTTAACAACACTAAGCCAGCCAACATTGTGACACAACACCTTACTGAAGACCTTAACAACAGCATCAGCACAACACCTTCCTGAAGAAGCTGACGACGTTATTGCACCAGCCAACATCGTCTCTATTTATTGCTGGGTCGTTCCTTCCACTGTGTTACCTTAATGACCCAATGAATCTGTGGTCGTTTGCCTCACTCCTCTAACTCCGGACTAATTTCGCGCTGTAAACGCCAAGGTTGATGCAGGTGCCGAGTTCATAATGCAGACTGGGGTAATGTTAAGCCTTTTTTTGGAAAGGGATAAACATGGACCAAGGTAAAGGACAAACGCCTCGGGGTAACGCCGTCTCACGTAGCTCACAAAAAGATGAGTTTTCTACAGTGATTTAGGCTTGGCTCAATGAGCTCTTTCATGGTGAAGGTACACAAGAGTGAATGCAACTTGCATCTGAGTTCTGTGCTCCACTCAGTGAGTCTACAGTCAAAATTTCAGGTCTTAGGCAAAAGGGGAGTATTATAGAACTATATATATATATATATATATATATATATATATATATATATATATATATATATATATATATATATATATATATTTATATATATCCCTGGGGATAGGGGAGAAAGAATACTTACCACGTATTCCCTGCGTGTCGTAGAAGGCGACTAAAAGGGAAGGGAGCGGGGGGGCTGGAAATCTTCCCCTTTCGTTTTTTTTTCTATTTCTCCAAAAGAAGGAACAGAGAAGGGGGCCAGGTGAGGATATTCCCTCAAAGGCCCAGTCCTCTGTTCTTAACGCTACCTCGCTGAGGCGGGATATGTTGAATAGTATGAAAGAAAGAAGAATATATATATATATATATATATATATATATATATATATATATATATATATATATATATATATATATATATGCTTGCATGAGAGAAATCGTAAGATCAGATACCCAGATACCAGGGAAGAGAGAGTGTGAGAATTACAACCGACAGTTTGTTGATCTGGGTTAAAAGCTCCCTTGAAATCTTTTCCCCCAAGTCGGTTGTGTTTTTCGCGTCCCATTTTATCCCTCGCTCTGGCCGGCCATTACCACCTTGCATGTACCGCTCGTTCTTATGTTCAAATGACTCCCTCCCTCAGCACAGGTGGATGAGATCCTTCGACGGAGTCGACATGTTAGTACAGACTGTGAGGTATGAGACTCGTTTTGGTCGTGATCAACTTATTTTGGATCTTGTGGGAATGATTTAGAGGCAAAGTGGAAGACATAGACGATGCAAACACTCAAGATCGTATCATATCAGAATATAGGAAATACATACGCATTATAGTACTATATACGCATTATAGTACTATATACGCATTATAGTACTATATACGCATTATGATACTATATACGCATTATAAAACTATATACGCATTATGGTACTATATACGCATTATAGTACTATATACGCATTATAGTACTATATGCGCATTATAGAACTATATACGCATTATGATACTATATACGCATTATAAAACTATATACGCATTATGGTACTATATACGCATTATAGTACTATATACGCATTATAATACTATATACGCATTATAGTACTGTATACGCATTATAGTACTATATGCGCATTATAGAACTATATACGCATTATGATACTATATACGCATTATAAAACTATATACGCATTATGATACTATATACGCATTATAAAACTATATACGCATTATGGTACTATATACGCATTATAGTACTATATACGCATTATAATACTATATGCGCATTATAGAACTATATACGCATTATGATACTATATACGCATTATAAAACTATATACGCATTATAGTGCTATATACGCATTATAGTACTATATACGCATTATAGTACTATATGCGCATTATAGAACTATATACGCATTATGATACTATATACGCATTATAAAACTATATACGCATTATAGTACTATATGCGCATTATAGAACTATACACGCATTATAGTGCTATATACGCATTATAGTACTATATATGCTTTATAGTGCTATATAAGCATTATAGTGCTATATACGCATTATAGTGCTATATACGCATAGTACTATACACGCATTATAGTCCTCATAGCTTCATTTCTAACTCTCATCTCAGGAAGGAACTTTTGATGATCAAATCGGTGGGGAAAATGTTATCAAATGATGATTTACATTATACGACTAATTTGTGTCTAACCAATTTCGTCATCATTATCCTCCAGCGCCATCATAACCCACCTCCCCCCTTCCACACACACACACACACACACACACACACCCCATCCCCCGTCATAAGATCCATATACCCCGCCACTTAAGACCTTAATGTTTCTTTCTTTTAGCAAATTAATTTCATCTAATTAAGATGTATCTCTCCACAAGCCTAAAAGTTTACTCAAAAGGATAGTGGGGGAGTGGATGGGATTGTGAGATAGAACTATACGATAGTTCTGTAATAGCTACACTCATGGGGGAGTATGAGATAGAAATGTACGATAGCTCTATAATAGCTATACTCATGGGAGAGTAAGAGTTAGAAATAAATGATAGCTCTATACTAGCTATACTCCTGACATGCATATAAGACTAATGCGAAATGGGCGACTATAATTTCTTTGTCGTAGATGTAATGATATTCTTTTTCCTATACGCCATTAAGTATCACTTGTGATCCAGCATGGCAAATGTACTATATTTCGTTCCGTATGTCTTAATGAGAGAGACATGTGTACGATCGAGAGAGAGAGAGAGAGAGAGAGAGAGAGAGAGAGAGAGAGAGAGAGAGAGAGAGAGAGTAACAAAGTGTAACAAAGAGTAACAGAGTGTGACAAAGAAAGATCCATAGATTCATCAAATTACGTTACAAGGGTCAGGGTAATACCACGTCTGACCGCCACTGACCACCAGTTGGCTCCGCCACGTAAACCTTTTAAAGAGGCAAGTTGGCCTCAGGTGAGCCAGTGTCTCCAGGGGACGGAGGTCGTAATGCATGGCCTCATAAGTTGTAAAGTCTAACACGAAGCAGCCAGCCAGCCAGCAAGCTATATCCTCAACACAACCTACAGAAGCAATGTTGCAGCAAGCTTTACCCTGCACAGGACTCGTAATGTCTACCACCTTACTGCAGAGAACTTGTTACCAAATATCTTGTTTAGTTTTTGTTGAGTTCACAGGGAGGTGTACCTGGTGTGTTGTTAACTTGTGAGTGTTGTGTCTTGCTGTGCACTTCATGTCATTCGTGTGTGTGTGTGTGTGTGTGTGTGTGTGTGTGTGTGTGTGTGTGTGTGTGTATGTTTGTGAACAGATAGACTTATAGACAGTTATCAAAATACCTTAGAATCTAAGGCTTAGAGGCTTCATAGTTGACATCATATTTCTTTGCTGTTTTCTTCAGCAGATGTGACAAGATTGACGACAGGTTGTGTATGCTAAGTATCCGTTTACTACGCTTCATGGGTCATATATATTCCTCACCAGATAACCATGCCAGCGTCTGAGATGTGTAGAGCAATCATGGTTGATCAGATTCTGAGTGAAAAAAAAAAGACACATGAACGACCGTCATTTAATGATAGTCTGGTGAAATATACATATGGTTCTCGAAGTATTAACAGACTGAATTATCTGTGCGTATTTCATCAGATTATAAAGTCACTAAAACCATACATAAGTGTTTGAAACATTTACGAACTAAAACTGTTTATGAAAACTGCCACATACACAGTTTATCATTCTGTACATCCTGTGGAGTAGGCCAGGAATCGTAATGACTTTGTTATATTCTGGTATTTTATGATCAGCTGTGCATTAATTGTTCGTCAATTAGGTGCTTAATGACTCAACTGGTTGGTTTATCTATCCTGGGTGGTAGTACGTATGTCGACGAGGCAGCCCCATTAGTTGAAGTATACCAGTCTATACTATGGTGTATACTCCCCACAGTGAGATGGCAGCATACCATGCAATACTATGATGTATACTCCCCACAGTGAGATGGCAGCATACCATGCAATACTATGGTGTATACTCCCCACAGTGAGGTGGCCGCATACCACGTTATACCATAGTGTATACTCGTGAGGTGGTCGCCAACTACGCCATACCATGGTATAAACTCCCCACAGTGTGGTGGCGGAACTGAATATGCCAGATCAAGTTAATGGCTTTGAGGCAGCGTCTCAGACAGTATTCAAAGAACGAAGATCCTCAAGCCACGATATCATACGTTTCTATACATTTCATTTGGTTTCCCGACTTCTGTCTTTGGAGTTTCCTTGTGTTTATACATTTCAAGTCATTACTGATACCTGTTATCCGCTGTCATCACAGACATTCGAGTTTATACTGTAGATAGTGTTTTTTTTCCTGCTGCCTGTGTTGAGCTATCTTTAATGAAAGTCATTACTTGGGGTATCAACTCAGGATGGAGGATTGGTCAGGGATTTGCCAACTGCTAATGAGATCTCTCGCTGAGCTTGATGAAATGCTGTTTAATCACGTAGCTGCGCAAACAGTAAAGCTATTAACGCTAACTATTACATGTCTTTATATAGGAGACGGAGAGAGAGAGAGAGAGAGAGAGAGAGAGAGAGAGAGAGAGAGAGAGAGAGAGAGAGAGACGGACGGGGGGAGGGAAAGAGAGGGAGGGAAAGAGGAGGGAAAGGAAGGAGAGGAAAGACGGTGCGTGGTACCGGGGAGTTGAAGTTTACGGAAGCGTGACGGTGTGGCCTGTGGTTGTCGTGACGGGCGGACCCAGGAAACTGTCTCTCCAACCGATGCGCCGGTCGAACCCGTCTCTTACGACGGTGTGACGGGTGTAGTAGCCCCGGTGCCGTCTCTTGGGAGGATGTGACGGGCGGGTCTCCGTCAGCGGCTTCTGCACGAGGCTGAAGGTTCTCATCAGCTTCACAGGGCCGGGGGTACCAGAGCCGTGTCCTCACAACATCTCATGAGGTTCATGAGTCACGTGAGAAAAGATGAGACAACGAGAGGACGTGAGTGATTTCAATCACAGCAAAGAAACATACATCAAGAGGAAGGAGGGAGGAGGAATTATGCCACAAGAACGCACAGGCCAGAAGGCGCCACAACCCGAAGACCTGAAGCTCACTTGGTGTGGGCTATAAACGAGCATATGAGAGATTGTTGCCCAAAGGAGGCTATGAAGGTGTGTCTACTGTGGCATCCCATCACGAAGGCGTGTCGCCTGAGGGAAAGTTTCTGAGACAGTGACGCCAGACGTAGGGCCATCGATTGAGTGGGTCTTCGGGATGGATATGAGAAAGCTTCACCTCGAGGAAGCGTCGAGAACTTGGTTGAAACGCTCTTACTTCGGCAGGTGTCATCGGGTTTCGTACATTAAGCAGCTGTAGAAGTCTTGTTGCCTGAATTAAGACGAACGATAATAAAATCAGCACCCCGTTGTCTTTGATGAATTACCAGTATGCTAATCAAGTTGTGTGTGTGTGTGTGTGTGTGTGTGTGTGTGTGTGTGTGTGTGTGTGTGTGCGTGTGTGTTGTGAGAGACTTGGATTAGCCTGGATATCTGGTGAGTCTCAGTGTCCTGGGTAGTGGCGTGGCCCTGGAGACGATCGGGAGGCTCACATAACTGACAGTAGCAATCTACGCTGTTGCTTGAGACCTTCAAGATGTAGCCGCTTGGAGCTTTGTCCCAGTGACAGAGACACAGCTTGCCATTCGTGTCCTCGAAGATGTTCGACGTAGAACTGAAACTGGAAGTGAAAACAGGATGTAGTTATCCTGTGGGATCCTGGACATGTCACCATTCTGGACGTTGGTCATTACTGCAACCCTGGATTTGGCATTCAAAGGTATACTCTTGGATTTAGCGGCCAGACTTAGTCTTGCACTCAACGTCCACAGAAATCCTTGACCTTGTGGCCAGTGGATGAATCGACTCAACGGGTCACTGAAGAAGTACTCAGAGTGGAGAAGCTTCACGTCTTAGGGTTACCAAACAGGATGGTGACAACACCCACTAGTTACCTCTTACTTCATATAGGTTCTGGTTGCTTCCTGAGCGAGAATAGGATAACTAAAACCTACAATGTAAAGTCAAGCACTGTGGCTGCAAATGTTTAGTTTGAGGTTATTGACGACTTTATCTCCATAATCGTTATCCTTTGTCGTTATCATCTGTCATCTCTACGTTGATGTTGACAACGAGAGATCCAAACCCTTTTGACTCGAAGATACGACCCTTGAGTACGAAGATCAGATCCTTTATCACGACTGTGTGACCCTGGGTATGATGGCTGGACTTCGACCTAACCATTGAGGGCCCATCCTCCTAAAGTGGCTATACCAATCTTGCGCTGTCATGTGCATGACCCTAACCATAAGCACTGGTAGAACCAACGGTGGTGGCATGACCCATGAAGGCAGAGCACTCTGGCTGGTGGTCGTATCCGCTGGTGTCAAGTGGCCAGCAGGATAATGGAGGTGTCGCTTCATATCCTGGGTTGCAGCCCGCCCGGCTGGTGGTGGCCACATTTTATACCCTGGTCTGGCTGGTCCTGCAGGACATCAGCAGTGATGCTTCATATCCCTCCTGGCCACATAGGAAGGTAGCCAGGAAGGTGTATATCCAGCATGGTCCCTCAGGGAGCAGACAGTTATACGTTATACCCAACAGACTTTCTTATATCTATAGGCCTTACGTGAAGTAATGCCACTCAGCCCACATAACGCCGCAGTGCACTGCTGAAACTGACGGAGCTCATCAACTCCACCAAAAAGGGACACGATGACGACAACTGTAAACAGGTCTGAACATATAACGGCATCATCCAGTGGCACCAGACACACCAGGGGTGCCTCACCATTCCCACCGTGGCACCAGACACATCAAGAGTGCTTCACCATTCCCACCGTGGCATTAGATACACCAGGGGTGCCTCACCATTTCCACCGTGTCACCTGTCACACCAGGGGTGCCTCACCATTTCCACCGTGTCACCTGACACACCAGGGGTGCCTCACTATCACCCCTGTGGCACTAGGTACTTTAAGGTTGCCTCACTATTCCCTCCGTGGCACTAGCGACACCAGTGGTGCCTCACCGTTCCCACCGTGGTAGCAGGCACACCTGGGGTAGGGAGTGCCTCACCAATACCTGCTGCCGGTGTCTGGGGATAACACAGGAAGGGAAAACTCGGTTATAACATTGTCCCTCTCCAGGGGTCCTGGTACCAGGCGTTTGTTAAATGATGATGGTATGTCTGGAATTTCCCCCCGCCAGTATATTGCTCTTCATGTTGGCTGCAGATAAATTTCATATTCTTTTTTTTCTTTTACATCTCCTGACAATTATTGAACTGAGAGAGTTCAAATATGTTCTGACGATGCCGACTTGCATTTTATGGCTGTAAAGTTTGTGTTTTCACTTTAGAATTCCTAACCAGGACAAGATTCACATCTTACTGTTCATATTGAACTTCCAAAGGTTTCAGAACACTATTTCAGAAGACATAGTTTTTTTTTAAACATTTAAACCAAGAAAAAGCAAGATAATAATCTTAGGTAAAGTTATTTAATGTCTGTAGGGGTTGGGCTATGGTGACCGAAGCTGGTTCTCAGAAGATGTTTTTGGCTGGGAGCCAACTGGCCCTCTTCTCCTACCACAAGAAATGATGACCGGAGGATTAAGAATTGGTCATAGACACCCTAGTGGGCGTGTTTCCAGACGTTTTGCCACGCCTCCTGTGCCATATTCATCAAGGGCACTGGCGACTCCTCCCGACCCATGACTGTCCACTGAGATCCTGCTAGGGGTAACTGCTACAGGAGGCGAGATGTGACGGTGAAGAGACTGGGGAACAAGAACCTTTGGAAGGTGTGAGAACATTGCGACACATGATGATCCTCGACGTCCGTGAAGCTGCAACATTACCCATGGCTGAAGGCAACAGTCATGAGGTCACGAGCTCGAGGACGGAAATATTCAGATAATTTTTGCCAGGATGAGTCTTAGCTTTTATCCCTGGGGATAGGGGAGAAAGAATACTTCCCACGTATTCTCTGCGTGTCGTAGAAGGCGACTAAAAGGGGAGGGAGCGGGGGGCTGGAAATCCTACCCTCTTGTTTTTTTTTTTTTTTATTTTCCAAAAGAAGGAACAGAGAAGGGGGCCAGATGAGGATATTCCTTCAGAGGCCCAGTCCTCTGTTCTTAACGCTACCTTGCTAACGCGGGAAATGGCGAATAGTTTGAAAGAAAAGAAAAAGGAGGTCTATCGGTTGTTTCCGAACAGAAACAACCGTTAGACCCCGTTGCTCACCATTGTGAGACGAAGGGTATTCGAGTACTTAGTATTTCGAATAGTTGTTTCCTATTATACAGTTCCTTAGCCTAGCGGTTAGCATGCCTGCCTCTTGCACAAGGGGTCCCAGGTTCGATCCTGGCTGTTGGAGCTTTGTATGTTCTATGAAGGTGCGCGTTCATATACACTTTATTCGTATATATATATATATATATATATATATATATATATATATATATATATATATATATATATACATATATATGAAAATTATCCATATGATAATGCTTATGAAATTTATGTTAAGTGTGATGAAAGTGGTAAACACTGTCGACTACAGGGAGGCTCTAGACACAGGAGTGTCGTGGAGTCCTGCAATACTTGCACAACAGCGCCAAAAATTATTCTATTAAATTCTCTGGGACGAAAGACACAGAATTAGGGAAATTCTGTGTCGCTCATTCGGATAAAGTCTGTGACTGTCGGATATTTGAATCATCTCAGGTAAATGACACTCTCAGCTCTGTAGGTGATGATTTTTTAACATGTTATCAGAATTTAGTTGTAAAGAACATAGTCAAGTCGATGAAATGTACATACTGAGTGAAAACTGTGAGGAAGATCATGAGGGGATGCTGTGAGGAGGAGCGTTTGAGCTCCTTGTGTATGATGTGTGAGTGAATATGAGAATGTATCAATGTGTATGACTTGTGTATTGAAGTTTCTTTATGTTGTGTGGGTCGAACAGACCAGGTGAGCGTCGGAGAGTGTAGATGGAGAGGCTGGTATGGAAGAGCGTAGATGTAAATGGTTTCTGTGTGAGTGTGGGTATGTGTGTGTGGATGGATGGGTGGGTGAGTGTGTGGCCACAGTTCCGTGGTATAACAACACCACTCTCAATATATCACTACAGGTACCAGTTACCCTCACACACATACTGTTGTCCACATCCCACCTTAGGAGATCTGTCAAGGAACTCCATTAGTCACTGATAGTATCTAGATTTCCCTCAAGTTTATGGTTTAAAGGATATTTTCCTAATGACTTTACACAGCAGTTACTACACCTACGTGACGTGACACCTGGTTGGCCACCCGATTTGTGGAGACTTGTACAATAGTTCTGCTCGAGAAGGTTCACAGGAAGGGAAGCAGAGACTGAACCAGGAGTGAGAGGTATTGGCCTACGAGGAAGAGGCATTTTAGGACGTTCTCATTCTTGAAAGGGAACGAGCAGAGCACGACACTTTACCCTCAAGTTCCTGAATTGATTTGACAGTATTCGTCATACGTAGTCTGACTATCTGAAATTGACTAAAACTGGCGAACGAGGCGATAGACAATAAAAAAAGACTGACGAACGAGGCGATAGACAATAAAGATAGACTGGCGAACGAGGCGATAGACAATAAAAAGAAAAGAAGACATGAGAAGGAAATACACATGATATTCATGTAAAAAGACGAATGCAGGGACACACACACACACACACAAGCACAATTGCAAAGAAAAGTTTTATTCATCAAAGATAACACATGTAAGAACATTACTTTCTCTCTAATTTTTTTCGGTAGAACACAACACTAGGAAACAAATGCATAAGTTTTGTCAACAGAAATGTCGAGATAATTCTTTTGAGAGACCAAAACAAAAATCCATTGTTCATATACTCCCAAGTTGGTCTGGCCTCGCACAATGGCTGACACAGTGAAGCAGACACACGAACCTCAACCTTGATATACTTCCCTCTGCTACAGACACTTTTACCAGTGGGATTAATGTGGGCAACACAAGAACCTCCGCCACCTCCCCCAACATCCGCCACTGTGAGTACACAAGGCCATTCCCCAGCTCCACACCTTCTGTCACTGTGAGAACACCTCGCCGCCTACCACTGGTGAAACTGTGTCGTAAGATGGCGGTAGTAGACGCCAATATTTCTTGCGTCCATGAATCCCAAACGTTAACATATCATCCTTGTGTTTCCGTGAATAACTGCTGAATAATGAAGAAGACCAGAAAGGATAGAAATATGGCCTACTTTTCCTGTAACAAAAAAGGAGTCTCTCTCTCTCTCTCTCTCTCTCTCTCTCTCTCTCTCTCTCTCTCTCTCTCTCTCTCTCTCTCTCTCTCTCTCTCTCTCTCTCTCTCTCTCTCTCTCTCTCTCTCTCTCTCTCTCTCTCTCTCTCTCTCTCTCTCTCTCTCTCTCTCTCTCTCTCTCTCTCTCTCTCTCTCTCTCTCTCTCTCTCTCTCTCTCTCTCTCTCTCTCTCTCTCTCTCTCTCTCTCTCTCTCTCTCTCTCTCTCTCTCTCTCTCTCTCTCTCTCTCTCTCTCTCTCTCTCTCTCTCTCTCTCTCTCTCTCTCTCTCTCTCTCTCTCTCTCTCTCTCTCTCTCTCTCTCTCTCTCTCTCTCTCTCTCTCTCTCTCTCTCTCTCTCTCTCTCTCTCTCTCTCTCTCTCTCTCTCTCTCTCTCTCTCTCTCTCTCTCTCTCTCTCTCTCTCTCTCTTTATCCCTCGTTCACACACGACCTCCCCTTGTCCTCTCCTCATCAGTCTCCGCCATGTACTTGAGGGAACATGCAGCTGTGATTGTAGCCGGGCGGACGACCCACCCCACCAGATGGACCTGGCCAAGAGTTATGGGGTCATGTCCTCGCCGCTCTTACTGGCTTCTACGCTCGTTGGGCCGAGCTTCATCTGGCCGAGGGATTGGGTGGCGTGTGTGTCGGCCATCCCGGCAGGAGTTCATCACACCGGAGCCGTCTGAGTGAGGGGGCTCTGGTGCCAAGGGGAGACCAGGTGGGTCCTGACCACATTATGTGCCCTTACTGTCTGCTGGGTCGAGAGTATAGATGTTGTCTGCAAGGTTGTGTGTGGTGCTGCCTGGACAGTCGTGTGTGGTGCTACCTGGACTGTCGCGTGTGGTGTAGTGTGGAGGGTCGTATGTGGTGTTGTGTGGAGGGTCGTGTGTGGTGTACTGTGGAGGGTCGTATGTGGTGTTGTGTGGAGGGTCGTATGTGGTGTTGAGAGGAGGGTCGTGTGTGGTGTTGTGTGGTCATGTGTGGTGCTGCCTGGACGGTCGTGTGTGGTGCTGCCTGGACGGTCGTGTGTGGTGCTACCTGGAAGGTCGTGTGTGGTGTAGTGTGGAGGGTCGTGTGTGATGTTGTGTGGAGGATCGTGTGTGGTGTACTGTGGAGGGTCGTGTGTGGTGTTGTGTGGAGGGTCGTATGTGGTGTTGAGAGGAGGGTCGTGTGTGGTGGTGTCATATTCATGCTGAACACAGTACAGGGTATCTTCCCGCTGGTCCGTCAGCCTCGTCAAAGTGTCTTCTGAACCTCTGCCCGACGCTAAAGTGGCCCCTCCTTCCTCACTCCCTCGCCTGGACGATTCTCCAGCGTTTCCCCACTGCTCATCTATATGCAAATTACCGCTCATGTATGCTCCTGAAAATTGTGATTACCGGAGTTCAAAGAAGCTCCGCGTTGAAAGAATTTCATTTGAATGCATGTTTGGGTCGGCTTGAGTGTCCTTTTCTAAAAGCAGAGATGAGCAGATATCTTAAGATAAGGTCTCATATCTCTTGCTCTTCCTTTTCATCTTCTTTGCTCCATCTTCCAGTTCCTATCCTCCTTTCAGTAGCTCACAGGATTTAGGACAGAATATGACACGTACCGAAGCATTCACGATTGGTTAATATTTATACGATGATTTTCTTGATCTTCATTATGAACTGCCGATGGAACTTATATATATATATATATATATATATATATATATATATATATATATATATATATATATATATATATATATATATATATATAAGTTCATATACATACCTCTGCCGACAAATGCCTCAGTTACTGTCATGGCCCAGGTTCATAACAAGGTATTGGAAGTATAGTTAAAGGAACATCGTAGTTACAGTGTAAAGTTACAGCATGAAGTTATGGTATACAGTTACACCATGAAGCTATGGTATAAAGTTACAGCATAAAGTTACAGTATGAAGGTACAACATGAAGTAACAGCATGAAGTTACTGTATGAAATTACAGCATGAAGTTACAGCATGATGTTACAGTATGAAGTTACAGCATGAAGTTACTGCACGAAGTTACAGCATGATGTTACGTCATTAAGATACAGCATAAAGTTCCAGCATGAAGTTACACCATACAGTTACAGCATGAAGTTACATCATACAGTTACAGCATGCAGTTCCAGCATAAAGTTACATCATACAGTTACAGCATAAAGTTACAGCATGAAGTTTCATCATACAGTTACAGCACGCAGTTCCAGTGTGAAGTTACATCATACAGTTACAGCATAAAGTTACTTGCTGCCATACTTTCTGCAGACATTATTGGGTTCTAGGCTCTGGCAGACACGCTGTGAATGATTGCGTTCATTAACTTGGAAGAAATTCATTTGCATCAGTCCAATAATTCATATATAACGAAACCATTACGATAAGAATTGTGACTTTTATCTCAAATGGTTAGCATAAATGGAGCTAAATTATCATCAAAGATTCTCGTCATTCATCTGGAGGATTTGCCAGCCTTCGGGGAAAATCGTGAAAACACACTTTCAAATCCGGTAATCATCCAGCAGTTTAATTTGATCATTCAAACGATTATGAGGATTAATTCACACAAGACATTACTCACTCCTTCGTGACGAGTCTTACCCTGATGAAACGACAGCTTCCTTTGAAGTGTTCGATAGATGTGAACGTTTATGAAACTGCTGCTTCTTTTGGGTGATTGTAGTGTTCCACCAGATGTGAACCTCTTTCATGATGGGAACACATCCAAGTGTTCATGTAGGTGTTCCTTCGTAGACAGGGCTTGAGAGTTTCCCCCCCTCGCTTTCCAGGATGAACGTAACCGTAGAGAGAGAGAGAGAGAGAGAGAGAGAGAGAGAGGGAGAGAGGCCTAAGTAACCGATCTTTGTACAGTGATTGCTGTCCTTCATAGCTTTAGTAAGGGAAGATGGCTTGTTATAGGAGGAGCTGATGGCTCTAAGGGAGTCTGGAGATATTCACTTGTTTTGTGTTGTGTATATGGAACGTTTAAGCTTAAAAAGCTTATTAAGTAGTGTATGTTCACGCATCGTATTTCTATAGACGGGGTCCCCAAGAATATAGAACTCCCTCCACCTATTGTATAGACAGGTAAATACGTATAGAAACATACACTCCCACACACACACACACACACACACACGCACACACGTGTACTCTTTTATATAAACGTGTGCATGCAACCCCCTACATACACGTAAACAGACAGAGTTTACACACGAATAATCTCTCTCTCTCTCTCTCTCTCTCTCTCTCTCTCTCTCTCTCTCTCTCTCTCTCTCTCTCTCTCTCTCTCTCTCTCTCTCTCTCTCTCTCACGCCCGTAGATGGCATTTCCCCGGGACACGAGTGTCGTCTGCATCCAGTAAGGAGCACCACTTCATAGGTGCCTTAGTTTCCTAGGGCCGTTGAAACCATAGGAATCCTCACCAGATAGAGTTTCAGAATACAGAAGCTAATCTACCCAGAGACCATCCTTCCTCTACAAGCGGCTTTCCGGGATGATCTCGGCCTCAACTGCAGATAATAAAGCATTTCCACCCGGTTTTGTGGCCTCCTGAGCAGTAAATAGCTCCCTGGGGAGGTAAAAATGAAAAGAGGATGCCTGGAGCAGGAGGCAGCTCGGTCCCCGTGCCCTTAGAGGTGAGGCAGTCAGGCAGGCAAGCCAGAAGAACAAGAAGGTTCACAAGGGCCAAAGGTGAGGGACTTTCCTCCGGGTAATGAGTTCCAGGAACATAGGTGAGGCAGGTAAAGCTATGCAGACGTGGGGAGTGAGGGAAGATCGAGGACACCAGCGGGTGGATCACACACCATTGTTTTTCCGTCAGGAGCCTGGAAGTATCCTTCGCGAGTTCAGTGATATCTAGTAATAATATATATATATATATATATATATATATATATATATATATATATATATATATATATATATATATATATATATATATATATATATATATATGTATATATATATATATATATATATATATATATATATATATATATATATATATATATATATATATATATATATATATATTTTATCCCTGGGGATAGGGGATTAAGAATACTTCCCACGTATTCCCTGCGTGTCGTAGAAGGCGACTAAAAGGGGAGGGAGCGGGAGGCTGGAAATCCTCCCCTCTCGTTTTTTTTTTTTTTTAATTTTCCAAAAGAAGGAACAGAGGGGGGGCGAGGTGAGGATATTCCACAAAGGCCCAGTCCTCTGTTCTTAAACGCTACCTCGCTAATGCGGGAAATGGCGAATAGTTTAAAAGAAAGAAAAATATATATATATATATATATATATATATATATATATATATATATATATATATATATATATATATATGACCTCAGTTTTTGAGGATATATCACATCACTATGTCCATAAGTCCCCACGTGACCAGGAGAATCATTAAACTCACACGTGAAAACTTATGAAGATCCGCGTAAAAATTATCCTCCCCGTTTTCTGTGAAAGAGAAAAGCAACGTAGAAATAACTTATCTTTTTTTTTTTTTCCTTTCCCACGTGATTTCATTCCACTTAATATCAGATAATAAGTGAGTCAAAAATTCGAACGTAAAATGTAGAGATGATTAGCGTTTCCAAGTTGATTCGTATTGCCTCTGTTTTATGCCTCTTCAGAGCCAGGGGAGAAAAAGCTTCGTAAAAAATCTTCACAGAAAAGGGAATTGATATAAGAATATTAATTCGGATGTGATGGCGGAAGAGCTAATTGCCATTTCTTTTTTTTCAGTTCACACGAGAGGGTAAACTTTTATTATTTCAATGTCGTCAAATTTGACTGACGAAAATTCTGAAAACATGAAAATTGAATTGGGTATTATCGCTTACACACACACACACACACACACACACACACACACATATATATATATATATATATATATATATATATATATATATATATTTGCTGATAAATGAAACACCCATTTCATCGAGTAAGAAACGTAAGGGTAAGAGAGATGTGTGGAAATAAAAAGAGCGTGGTTGAGAGAGCAGAAGAGGGTGTTTTGAAATGGTTTGGGCACATGGAGAGAATGAGTGAGGAAAGATTGACCAAGAGGATATATGTGTCGGAGGTGGAGGGAACGAGGAGAAGAGGGAGACCAAATTGGAGGTGGAAAGATGGAGTGAAAAAGATTTTGTGTGATCGGGGCCTGAACATGCAGGAGGGTGTAAGGAGGGCAAGGAATAGAGTGAATTGGAGCGATGTGGTATACAGGGGTTGACGTGCTGTCAGTGGAGTGAATCAAGGCATGTGAGGCGTCTGGGGTGGACCATGGAAAGCTGTGTAGGTATGTATACACGTGTGTGGACATGTGTATGTACATGTGTATGGGGGGGGGGGGGGGGGTTGGGCCATTTCTTTCGTCTGTTTCCTTGCGCTACCTCGCAGACGCGGGAGACAGCGACAAAGTATAAGAAAAAAAAAAAAAAAAAAAAATGAAACACAAGTACCGAGTGCACTTTCCTGTATTACGTCTTCCTGAGGCATGCTTAGGAATATTTCTGAAATATTTCTAAGTCTCCCTTGAAGATGCAATACAGGAAAGTGCACTGAGGACTTATCGTCTTTCATTTTTCCTCACGGTTATAAAAGAGTACCACATCAAGCGCATCACTGTAACATTAATATATATATATATATATATATATATATATATATATATATATATATATATATATATATATATATATATATATATATATAGGGATAGGGGATTAAGAATACTTCCCACGTATTCCCTGCGTGTCGTAGAAGGCGACTAAAAGGGGAGGGAGCGGGGGGCTGGAAATCCTCCCCTCTCGTTTTTTTTTTTAATTTTCCAAAAGAAGGAACAGAGAATTGGGCCAGGTGAGGGTATTCCCTCAAAGGCCCAGTCCTCTGTTCTTAATGCTACCTCGCTAACGCGGGAAATGGCGAATAGTTTAAAAGAAAAGAAAGAAATATATATATATATATATGCCAGTAAGTTACTGGTATTGATGGCCCGCAGAGGTATTAAGCATACAGCCATGGTGAGTTACGGTGTTGAGACTCACCCACAGACACACAAACTAAGGATTGGAAGCCCCCTGGACCACAGTGGCAGGGAGAAACATGTTGTACAGGTGATGGCCACGCCACAATCCTCTCAAACATAAGCAGTTTGAACAGCATAGCTTTTATGTATGATGTATTTGATCGTATTGCCGTAAATCACGTCTTTGAACATAGACTGAGGAACCCATCTATGAACGACAACAGGCCACTTGGGACATACTGTAATTCCATTGTGTCTAGCTGGCAACAACGTCCCGAGGTGGTCCACACAGGTGTAAGAAGATTAGTACAGGTGAGGCCAAGCCTCTCTGGGGTCGTGTATTATCATCAGTTGTTTTGGTCGTGTGTGTGTGTGTGTGTGTGTGTGTGTGTGTGTGTGGCGGGTAAGCGGATGAGAAGGAAGTGTTAGGGACGTGAGCTTCTGCCTCGAGGGTCTTGCTGTCGTAGCAAATATTGCAGGTGTATTCTGGTAAAGAGAATCATTTATGGATGGTTATTGCAAGAGGCGGATTCAGTTTTGTGAAGCATATTTGATGTCTGGTGTATAAACGCTAGAGACAGTAGCATTAAGAGAAAGGACAAAACACACACACACACACACACACACACACACACACACACACACACACACACACACACACACACACTATTATCATCATTATCATTATAATTATTACTGTCATTATTCTCATTATCTTTATTATCCTCATCATTGTTATCATTATTATTATCATTATCATGATCAGTAATATTGTTGTTGGTATTGTTATTATCATCATTAATATCATCAATATTATTACCATCATTAACATCATAATTGCTATCATTATCATTATCATCATCATTATCAGTGTTAATAACCACGGAAGAAAAGGTAAGTTCAGAAGACAAAGTGACCAAGAGTAAATCTGTTCTCCTGAACATGTGTGTTCTCTCGTGGTAAACTGTTCATGCTAACCCGTGTTCATCATGAACATTACCTGAGTTATGCCTCCGTCAGGAGTACACATGAACACGTTATGAGGGGTTCGCTCTACGTAGGTCACTGGAAATGCCATCATTCGTATATTGGAGACGTAGGTCGGTCTCCTGCCGCCCCTCCAGCCTCGCTACACACACATCATATAAAGTACGAGTCGAGGAAGGCAAAGTGGAGGAGGGAGGGAGCATAAAGTGGCAAGCGCCTGGTCGCACTGCCAATGTGTCGCGTCGCCAGAAAGTCGTAGTCACAGATTTCCACAAATCTGGAATATTTTCTGATGATTTACGTCCTTCTGGATGTTGGTCTTTGAGTGGCACATCTCCCTCGTCTTCAGCCGTAGTCTGGGTAGATACCCGTCCAGCCATTTTTATTTTTTTCTCTGGTTTACATCACATCGTCTCACAGAAGACTTCATACAAGAATTGACTGTGAGAACATTGATCGAAGTGGTTGTTTATGATTACAATACTCGAGAGATTTTGACGAATTGAGAATTAAAGTAAGAATGGAAAAATGCAGTAGGATTAATGAAGTAAGAGTGAGAGTTTCAGGTTGAGGAAGTAGAGTAAAGTAGAAATCTACCGTGACAGTGTTTTCCTTCAGTCAAAACCGCACGTCTGTTAATGTTTCAGCCTTAGGCCAGCGTGTCAGGCAAGGGCCGCTCCCTGAAATATTCAGGCGTTCCCACCAAGGAGGATGACCCATCACCCTGAGGGCCGCTACGCGACCACTGGACAGAGGGTCCCCTGATGCGAGGTGGGAAGGAGGGTCACCAGAGGTTACCAGGTGCCACCAGACACAGGGTCCCTTGACGCGAGGTGCCACAGGTCACCAGATGCCACCAGACAAGGATATCTCAGAAGTTGGGAAGTTAGCAATATACGTAATTTGTCCTCACGACATGTCAATGGATGAGCTTACGTAAGATTTATTATATGACAAAGGGATGTACTCTTTCATCTTTGTGGTATAAGGACCCAAATCATATCTTTCAGTTGAGTTATATGTGTAGTCATTTGTTTGCAAGACTTACGATATGGTTTTCTTTTAGTGATTTGAAGTTTCTTGATATAGACTGTTGTCCACAGGAATGATTTGCTTCAGGGGCAGAAAGGTATATATATATATATATATATATATATATATATATATATATATATATATATATATATATATATATATATATATATATATATATATATATATATATTCATTCAAGAATGTACACCAGTCTCGTCCCCAAACCTCTTTTACGGTATCATCTTTCAATATATCTCATAAACAAATGCAATAGAAATTCCTTTTTTATCCTTGGTTTTCATAACATATATTTATTGCCCTTACCTAAGTCTTATTCCTCGTTACCTGAGATCTTATAAGTGACAGGTTGCAGTGTCTGTAGATTATCATCGAGAAAACTGAGCGAGTATTTTTTCCCTAGGATGAATGTCTGTGGTGATAACATAGAAGGCAATACCCTCGTTGGCTCCTGATGTATACATGTGGCTTATCCCACAAGCCATGATATTACCTTCACTTGTGATTGATACACAGATGAAATTTCAAACATGCCAAAATATGTATATATATATATATATATATATATATATATATATATATATAGAGAGAGAGAGAGAGAGAGAGAGAGAGAGAGAGAGAGAGAGAGAGAGAGATACATACATACATACATACATACATACATACATACATACATAGACGCATAGATTCAGAAATAGATCTTGTCTCGAAAATGAAAAAGATGATAAATCTACGTTTATAACTATATGAAGGTTATTTCCTTGATCATTTTAATCAAATCATCAATCACATAATTCTCTCTGGTGATGCTGGAATTCACTCTAGCGTGTTTCAATTTTTTTTTTCTTTGTGTGTTCGTAGAAAGGATCAATGAAAAAAGATATTTTAGGGAATCCAACCCACCCTCCATGGCGGTAGGCCACACTGCAACCTCTGTACTTATACACACGTGAAATAGGAGTGGTGGTCTCAATTTCCTATGGTCCGTAGCACGTACTAAGGTGAGGGGGAAGGGTAATTAATAGAAGTCTTTTATATTGGGATACATTTCGAGAGATGAACTTCAGAAAGTCCTCGTCCATCATCACCCACTGGTCACATGACCGGGAATCATCACACTGGCCAGGGAGATCATGGACGGAGGCAGTACTGATCAGACCTGTACATAAAAGTATAAGCACCAGAATTCCTCGACCTTTGTGTTCTAATTCCTTGTCTTCTTTCGAGACTCACCAAGAGTTCGGTCCTGCACCAGATTTCCTCGACCTTTCGTGGTCTAATTCCTTGTCTTCTTTCGAGACTCATTTTAAGGCTAGCTCGGTCCTGCGCCATAATGTTCATGTTTGATGACAGTTTGAGAGCAAAAGTGTTATCGTTTTTGAGCCAATATCACGCGAGATAATGTATCAAACACATTACCATAAGTACTTCACATCAGCTTGTGTCAGATCCGCGAAGCCCTCATCTCTAGCTATTAGCATCACCTCGGTTCGACATATTCCCCTCACTGGCATGGCATTCTAACTTACACCGATACGAGTGTATATCGGTGATATAAAAACAACGCTCACAGATTCTCACGGATCTCGTGCGCCTCATGACGTAAACAGAGGTCTAACTAATTCCCATGAGTTTCGTTACCCAAAAGGATGGGGAAAACAGTGAGCAATGTGAATGGTCCTCGTTACCCAGGGGTCATAAATGTCGTATCCAATTAGCCAGTCATTATAAAGTTTGTTCATGTAAAAACTGACTGACGTTTTACTTTCATATATATACTTTCACACACACACACACACACACACACACACACACACACACACACACACACACACACACACACACACACACATATATATATATATATATATATATATATATATATATATATATATATATATATATATATATATATATATATATTTCTTTCTTTCAAACTATTCGCCATTTCCCGCGTTAGCAAGGTAGCGTTAAGAACAGAGGACTGGGCCTCTGAGGGAATATCCTCACCTGGCCCCCTTCTCTGTTCCTTCTTTTGGAAAATAGATAGATAGAGAGATACGGAAATATACCTTATCTATTGCAAAAAAGTTATCATTTGTTATCTGTCGTTGATAGACAGTTATTAGTATAACCGTTTTACGTTATAAAGCTAACGTTATCAGAATGAAAAAAAAAAAAGGAGGATCGTTTTCAGGAAACACTAATGTCATTAAGGGATTAAGCAATGATAGAGCAGCGGTGTCATATCATTCAAAGGATTGAATCGTCTTACGAAAGTCCAGCGGTAGTTTCGAATGAGATGATGAGATAATCTATCTTCACCAAAGGGTCGCAGCTTAACACAAGGGATGAATTACCTGAAGGTATTTAACTGATTAGAGATGAAGTGCTGTCGGAAATAGATATCAATTTGCATACCGGGTTATCAGACCCGTACGTGTTATCATGCATACATGCGTGTAATCGTAGGCAATTGAGACAAGGTACGAAGGAGACAAATTATCATACAAAATAAAAGCTATTATCTTACCTTACATTGAAAGTGGATGGATAACAAAGTAACTGATAGAGCAAGGAAGTCTAGAAACAAGTTCAGGGTTGCGGTCTGTCATAGATACGGAACTGCTTGTAAAGTCAATTGCTACATTACTCTTTCGCGTAGCTTTTTATCGTAGCAAAAAACACTATGGCCTCTGGCATCTATATATATATATATATATATATATATATATATATATATATATATATATATATATATATATATTATCCCTGGGGATAGGGGAGAAAGAATACTTCCCACGTATTCCCTGCGTGTCGTAGAAGGCGACTAAAAGGGAAGGGAGCGGGGGGCTGGAAATCTTCCCCTCTCATTTTTTTTTTTTAATTTTCCAAAGGAAAGAACAGAGAAGGGAGCCGGGTGAGGATGTTTCCTCAGAGGCCTAGTCCTCTGTTCTTAACGCTACCTCGCTGAGGCGGGCAATGGCGAATAGTATGAAAGAAAAAGAAAGATATATATATATATATATATATATATATATATATATATATATATATATATATATATATATATATATATATATATATATATATATATATACATCCATTATTCTCGAACAAATTTTGCAGGCATTACTGACATTTCATGTTTATCGGCCCATCTCCGGTCATCAATATTCACCCGCCAAACACGAATATGGAAATGGGTATAATTTATGCTACCACGTCAGACGTACGAGGTCAGTGTATTACGATATCATGCGGGACTGGACACGTATTTCTTTCTGTGAAGTTTAGCAAAGTCTCTGTTGAAAGAGAATGGCAAATTCCCTTTGGGTATATGACCTGTCTTTATGACCCATTCCTGTTCAGTAATTAGAGGTCATCGTTATCACCCCAAGTGATGGTTGATGGAATATTTCTGGACATTAAGGGTCATCTCTGCCATACTGTGTCAGGGATCTATGACCTTCCATGTCTTTGTGACCCATCTTTCTTGACCAGTTCACCTCATTGCTACAATCGTTAATGAGGATCATTGACGTCCTTTTGTTATAATTACCCTTCATTAACCATCAAAGGTCACTGCCCCCAAACTACTTCAGAGATATCTAATTGTTATCAGTAGGACATTATCTATTATCATCAGTCTGTATCAAAGATCGGTAAAACCCCTCGACTGTAATGATATATATATTCCTTCCACTAATTATTACCATAAATGATAGCCTATGAAACCTCTTGATCGTAATTACCCACCCTTTCTCATTACTGCCCATCCTGTATCTAAGAAATCCAAAAATTCTCTTTCGTCATAATCATAATATTATTAGTTTTATCATTTATCTCAAAGTTTTAGTACAGAAACGCTTGTTATTAGCCATATGTATCCCTTTTATATTCTCAAGCCATTATGGTCTTTATCTTTACTTTTATCTTTACTTTTATGGAGTTTTGTCTTTACATATCAAACTCTCTTGTGTAGCCCCTGCATCTCTATAGCCCCTGCCCTCATGTAAGAAAATGGGTTCTGTGATTCACCATCCTCATTTTCGAGGAGAATGCAATCGCACGTATAGCTCAGAATATAGACATACCATGAACTATATACTCAGGAACTGTCGTCCAGTCATGAGGAGGATTATGACATACAGACGGTACGGTAAAGAATCAGTGACACACACACACACACAGAGGCGAATCCACAAGGACTCCTCTGTATACCACTTTGATGCTCCTCCCTCTCAGGTCAGGATCGAGAGTCGTCTCGAGGAGGGAATTGAAATGTATATATTTCTGTCCTGACCACACGACGTGAGAATGGTTTTAATGCTTTATTTTTCTCTGCATGTTTTGCATTGATCCAGTGCATGATGCATGGTTTGTTTACCCTGTAACCCCTCCATGAAGAGCATTTTGGGGACCTGAAAGTGAAAACGTGTACTCAACGCTAGATTTGAAATTGTAAGCGTATATATATATATATATATATATATATATATATATATATATATATATATATATATATATATATATATATATATATATATATATTATCCCTGAGGATAGCGGATTAAGAATACTTCCCACGTATTCCCTGCGTGTCGTAGAAGGCGACTAAAAGGGGAGGGAGTGGGGGGCTGGAAATCCTCCCCTCTCGTTTTTTTTTTTTTTCCAAAAGAAGGAACAGAGGGGGGCCAGGTGAGGATATTCCAAAAAAGGCCCAGTCGTCTGTTCTTAACGCTACCTCGCTAATGCGGGAAATGGCGAATAGTTTAAAAGAAAAGAAAGATATATATATATATATATATATATATATATATATATATATATATATATATATATATATATATATATATATATATATATATACTTATATGTATATATATATTTATTTATATATGCGTGTGTGTATGAAAGAGGATGGGAGGGAAAAGAACATTTGAAAAGACAGGAGTAGAAAATAGTGTCAAGAAAAGATAGTGAAGAGAGCACAGCCTAGTGAGAGGTGGGCCAAGGGAAGAGGATTCTAGCAGAGATGGACCGGATGGAGCGGATTCTGAGAGGGGGGGAAAAAAACCCTAGGGAAAGGTGGATTAGTGGGAGAGGACTCGCGCAGGTGTGGATCAGAGGGAGAGGAATCTGGGAGAGGTGGATCAGTGTGAGAGAGAGAGAGAGAGAGAGAGAGAGAGAGAGAGAGAGAGAGAGAGAGAGAGAGAGAGAGAGAGGACTGTAGCAGAGGTGGAAAAGAGAGAGGGGACTCTTTAGAGCGATGGCAGAGGGAAAGGACTCTGGGAAGGGTGAACTAGTGGGAGAGGACTCAAGGAGAGCTCGACTAAGGGGGAGAAGTCACCGAGAGAGGTGAAGCAGAGGAAGAGGACTGTGGGAAAAGGGAGACCAGAGAGAAAAGACTCTAACAGAGATGGACCCGAGGGAGAGGGCTCTGGGAGATCGCCGGAGAGAGAGAGAGAGAGAGAGAGAGAGAGAGAGAGAGAGAGAGAGAGAGAGAGAGAGAGAGGGGTAAGACATGAGAGTGTGGAGAGTGGAGGAGGGAAGGATGGTTACAGAAAGAGATCGCCGGAGGCTGACGAAGGGACATATCATACGGTGCAGAAGACGACAGAGAGAGAAGAGTAATTACCTTGACGAGGAGAAGGGACAGTACGTGGGGTTAAGAATGTCTCAATTAGATTGATGTGAAGAAAGTCCCGGTGAGAGACGATAAAGAACGAGAGGGTGAAATGATAAGATAAGGGACTGATATTAAAGAGACAGATATATATATATATATATATATATATATATATATATATATATATATATATATATATATATATATATATATATATATATATATATATATATTCTTTCTTCCCGCATTAGCGAGGCAGCGTCACAAACAGATGACTAAGTCTTAGAGGGAAGAATCATTACTTGGCTGCCTTCTCTATTCCTTCTTTTGGAAAAGCAATGTAAAACAGGAGGGAAGGATTTTCAGCCCCCTGCAGAGTGTCTAGCTCATTTACTACACAATGCTAAAAACGTTTCACACTAGACATATATGTGTACGACATTTTAAACACATTTGGTCAATAGCGTGATACAGTGCTGGACATATTGTATCAAAATTCTACACTTCCTAATCACGACAGTACGACCCTTGGGCACGACGACCTGACTGCCACGCCTAGAGGTCGTACCTTTGTCCTTTAGCGTGGTTACGACACACACTGACTGCTTCTTGAGCACCTTGCTGAGAGAAGCAACTTTCTTGTACTCAGAAGGACTTGTGATAAGACGTAAGGCAGGTACATTCTCGGAACAGAATATGGACAAAGGTGAGAGGCAATTCTTCAGGAAATACTTGATAGTTATAGTAAATGTTGTCTTCATTCGTCCATCAGCGCCAGAACAGAGAGCAGACCAGGTGTTATACAGGGAACAAAACTATTATTTCTAGATTCATTCAAAAGAATTTGTGGTCTACGAGACCTCTCTCTCTCTCTCTCTCTCTCTCTCTCTCTCTCTCTCTCTCTCTCTCTCTCTCTCTCTCTCTCTCTCTCTCTCTCTCTCTCTCTCCTCTCTCTCTCTCTCTCTCTTCTCTCTCCTCTCTCTCTCTCCTCTCTCTCTCTCTCTCTCTCTCTCTCTCCTCTCTCTCTCTCTCTCACTCTCACTCCTCTCTCCCTCTCTCCTCCCCTCTCTCTCTCATCCCTCTCTCTCTCTCTCATCTCCTCCTCTCTCTCCTCTCTCTCATCTCTCTCTCTCTCTCTCCTATCTCCTCTCTCTCACCTCTCCTCTCCTCTCCCTCTCTCCCTCTCTCTCTTCTCTCTCTCTCTCTCTCTCTCTCTCTCTCTCTCTCTCTCTCTCTCTCTCTCTCTCTCTCTCTCTCTCTCTCTCTCTCTCTCTCTCTCTCTCGTGATAACACAGGACTGGTCTCGTGTGTGCCCTAATATCAGTCTAGAAATTTCATAGATTACCTTCCCTTATCCTAACCTAACCTCCCATGGACAGCTTTGGCTGGGTTTGCACTCCATCCCGAACAGGAGAGGGGCCAAAATCAGATTCATCCATTCGAACTTTTACCGTCTGTGAACACCATGAATGAAGCAGACTCATATCAAAAGCCGGGACCATGTAGGCTATCTGGACCCCGACAACATTCCAGCATAATTCGATTATCCTTCGCATTTCAAATTCAGAGTAGCGATGATTTTATGAATTATTTCGGACGAGTTTTGTTGTTGGCGTATAATTTTCTGGTCTCCCAATATTTTTTAACTATTTTTTGAAGCAGATGCAGAAGCTAAGATCACAAGCTGTGTCAGTGAAAAGTTCAGAGACGTTTTGAACTATTGGTCAAATGTCTGGGTGGAAACTGGGTTAGGAAGTCCTCAGAACTTGAGTAATTTTACTGAAATGTATAATGTTGGTGAAGTGGAGGTGGCTAAGTTCATTTGTTTTGTGGTCTGTTAGTGCAATGTGGGCTGCTAAGCCGTAGACTTTGAGGTTAAGGTATTGAAATGTGGGTTGAAAACCCCCTAGAGTTTTTAGTGTGGTTGTGAAACATGGGTTGAAGAGTCCGTAGACTTATTGCTGTAGTTTTCCATTAGTACGTACGTAATCAATATTTTCGGTGAGAAATATTAAATGGTTGATCTGTCAAGTATATAATAAGGAAGTTAATGATTCCTATGCTTTCTTTAATGACTAATTTGTATTGTTGAATTGTTTATGTTTTTGTGTTGTCGCAATACCAGTGTCTACATTGCCTTTTACGGAAATATTAGAAAGAGTTATTACAGACATGATTATGCATTGAGTTGTTAGTGTTTCTGGTGGTGGTTTTGGGCTGTGTTGACGAATATGGTGAGTTTTGTTCTTGATGGTGATCAATGGTGTTAGTAACGATAGTGATGGCTGCAATAATGTTACTCTTTGATGGTGCTTAATGGATTAATGGAAGGGATGGTAATTGCCTTAGTGGTGACTGTGGTGGGAATGTTGGTCCTGGTAGCAACAGTAATTATGATAGTAGAATTGTGATGGTGATTGATGCAGTCTCTTTTACCCTCTCTCCTTGTGTGTGCGCACACTAAGTGGTCTGTGTTTGTGTACGGCAGCGCTATTCAATTGGCGGCCCGCGGGCCAAACCCGGCCCTCCAGTGGGTTTTTTTTTTTTCATCGGCCCTTTGACAGACTCAAAAGAATTAAAATGAATTAATGGAATTAGTTATTCATTTAAGTGCTTACAAAATTTTACATTGATTAATCTTTATCGTGACCAACTGTATTAATCAGCTGAATTAAACAAGTGATGTATTGTGATAATTAGTTGAATGGAATGTTTAGAGAAAGAAATGGAGGTAGACTAAATGTATGGCCCTTCCATCAATTTAAGTTTCATAATCCAGCCTTACTCATAAAGTAATTTAATATCCCTAGTGTACTGTCTGCCAGTACTGTGTATTCAGACTCAGTGTCTTTCTAATCAATTCTCAAATGACTGCATTGTGTTAGTTTTAAGTGTACCAACACTTAGGATATTCACTGTATAGCCTCCTGTTATTCAAGAGTAGGTCCAAAATGTGTACTGTGTACGACCTCCTTGTGGTGCGTGGGTAAGGTATACACACACACACACACACACACACACACACACACACATACTACACTACACTACACTAGGTGTATGTATTCCCCACTTATCTATGAAGGTTCTATCCGTTCCTTACAGTCCTCTGTATTCATCTTACCCGAGTCATGAAAGGAACTCATCAAGTCAGCGCCAGTGTTCATCTTTGATCCTGTCGCTGGCACACTCGTTGCATCGTTCACACCTGTCACTGGACGCGATTACAATCTTGTAATTAGAGTGTAATCGCTCACCTTTGACGGGCGTGGGAGTAATTAACGCAAGGGTCATCACGTCCTCCCGCACAACACTTGACGCTGACCCCTCTCTCTCTCTCTCTCTCTCTCTCTCTCTCTCTCTCTCTCTCTCTCTCTCTCTCTCTCTCTCTCTCTCTCTCTCTTGACGTCAACCCTCACATTGTATTCTTTGCCATCGAGTGTTCGGTCATACTGTACTGGCACGAACGAATAGTCACGGTCATCAGCGGCGCGCGGACGTGGGCAATATGTTTCTCTCTCCTCTCTCTCTCTCTCTCTCTCTCTCTCTCTCTCTCTCTCTCTCTCTCTCTCTCTCTCTCTCTCTCTCTCTCTCTCTCTCTCTCTCTCTCTCCATGAAAGTGTGTGTGTGTGTGTGTGTGAGAGAGAGAGAGAGAGAGAGAGAGAGAGAGAGAGAGAGAGAGAGAGAGAGAGAGAGAGAGACTTACCTGTCAAACGTTCTTACCTCTATTTGGCTCTTAGGGAATTCATATGATCTTTTTTCTCCCTGGCTTCAGATACTGACTGTCAGTCGAGTGTATGGAATAAGAGAAACAAATGTAACGTGATGAGTTCCTGAGTCTCTCCATCATGTCGAATTAATTTCTACTGACTCTGCCATCTACTGTCGTGTTCTGTTGGTCTTGTGTTTAGTCTTCATGTGGCAGGTTGGTGTGTGTGTGGCGGGTTGGTGTGGGAGATGCTGGTGATGCGGTGTGAGTGGGTGATGGTGGGAGGCTAGTGATGTGACCTCAGACGGTGAGGTTGCTTTCTCCGATGTACGATGTCTTCATGATCCATTTTGTAGCCTCAGTCTTGACAGGTAGATTTGTGTATCACATAGTAACTCTAAAAATTGGATTTTGGATGTAACTGGCTTGATAGTTACGATGGAAATCTGAGGTTTCCTCTTCTTTTAGTACATACGATATCATAAGCATAGAGATATCATCATAGGCCATGCCATTAACATCTGCAGTTTCGTAATCTTTAGACTTTTCGCCGAATCACAAAGTGTGAAAATCGTAAAAGAAGAAGCGAATGATCTGGAGTGAAACGATAAGAAACACAAGGCGTGGAACCCAATAGATGCGAAACTGTTATCTACTTCACTGGTCAATGGGTAATTGATGGGCTTCGCTATCTTGACACACCCATCAGCTCCCCGTGTCCTCTCATCTGTAACTGTTTTCAACTTTGGAAAGTTCTAAAAGGCTAGAGGGGATTTTTCCTTCGCTTGACTAATGCCTCTCAATAGCGGTTTTAAAAATCATGATGTATTTCAGGGGGGAGGAGATCCACCAGCCTTTGAGCGAGTTCATGTGGGACCTGGGAGGCCAGCCAGACGTTAGTTCAGGCTGGAGGACCAGAATCAACACACCAGCAGCCTCCTCGCTGGGAATGATCCTATTCCTTTCATCCCACAAAAGCATTAGTCAGGTTGAGAACGAGTGGGTTTTCATCCCATTTTTCCGCGGGATTGCGAAAGCCTTTTTGGGTGTGAAAGATCCCATGAGGTACTTTGCATGTGTGGTGAGATGCTTAACTTGTCTTGCTCATCTCCACAGTCATCAATATAGATCTAAGATCCCTGACCACCATTGTATTACCCCTTAGCTCGATGGTACAGTCCTTCCCTATAATGCTTTGGCCTTTGATTTGACCCTTGAGTGTCAGCTCAAAGGGATAGACCATCATACCTAAAGGATCGTAATGTCTTACCGGAGATAGACCACTGTAAACCACATTAGTTATCTCTCAGGTCATCCTCACCGTAAACCTGGCTTATAGAGACATGCCTCACACTGTCTTGTCTTTCTGTCTTCCTCACGTCCATCATATCTCCTGTTGACGGAGGCTTTATGACACTTCACACTCGTTTTCTCTTGTCTAGTTTCCATCATAAATCTGGTTTATGGACGCGTCACATGATCAAGCTTCCAAGATGAAGTGTCTTAGGTCAGACCTCCATGGCTGTGTTTGGCATCAGTGTGCCTGACTCTCGACACACGTGACTTTGTTTGACACCGGGTGACCGTGGCTATGTTTGACGTCAGATGTCCATGGCTGCGTTTGACGTCAGATATACGTGACTGTGTTTGACGTCACGCCAAGTGACCGTGGTTGTGTTTGACGTCAGGTTTCCTTGGCTGTGTTTGACGCAGGGTGACCGTGGCTGTGTTTGACGCCAATTGTCCATTGCTGTGTTTGATGCCTTCTTGGTGTTACTCATCTGGGTTCAGCATCACAGTGTGAAGTACGTAGGTTAAGCGTGTGTGGTTGTGATGTCAAGTACTGGAGGTGTGGTGAGAGTTATGTGTTGTCAGGAAAGTATCCGACGGTCTGAGGTCAAGAGAATAACTTGAATTCCTGCATGGGTCAGGAGGGGTTCCGTACTGCTAAAGCTCAAGGAAGACATAGGAAAATTTCAGGAACATATCCCTCCACCCAAAAGGTGAAGTTCACATGGAAGGTCATCTGTGTGGGTGGACACGTTCAAGGGAACACCCAGGTCCTCGCTGGGCGTTCAGTGGTGATTCGAAGTCTGGCTGGAGGGGTCATTGTAAGCGTCGTAACAAGAGCCTTACTTCCTCTATCGCTTTATCTTACACTTTCCCCTCCGACCCACACCATTATACACAACCCTGGGGCATGTTTTATACATGATTTTAACCTTTTTTTTGTGGTGGTGATGGTAGAGAGAAGGAAAGAGAATTGGAAGGGGGGAAAAAATATTAAAAAAGGTAATGTGTGAGAGTGAAAAAATGTGGAAAATGATACAAATAAGGTATAAGAGAGTCGAAGTCTGGAGAGACTACAGTTGGCACAAAACATAACTGAAGAATATAGATGTTTTTTAATATATATTCAGTCATGCATTATTTACCGTAAGCCAATGTTTCCGTTGGTGGAAATGTTTGAATATATAAGTACACACTGTTCACATGTTTCCAGTGACACTCCGCTTTTGCTGACAACCATCTTAATGTTCGCTTAATGTGACACCACCTTACGACTGCTTCACTGGTAGTCTCACTGAGAGAGAGAGAGAGAGAGAGAGAGAGAGAGAGAGAGAGAGAGAGAGAGAGAGAGAGAGAGAGAGAGAGAGACAGACAGACAGACAGACAGACAGACAGACTGACTGACTACTAGTTTCAAGAGCCGTGCTGTACTCCTTCTAGTGAATGCACGGAGCCGGGGGGGGGGATATTTTGAACACAGACCACAGGTTAAGAAAGCAGTACAACAAAGGCCTCGCACCACCCGACCTTCATCTAAATGCAGATCACTGTGGCATGAGAGGAGCTGCTGCTGCCGCTGCTGCTACTGCCTCATTCCCTCCCTCACTCCCTCCCTCACCATGTCCCAGCGTGAACACCTTCAAAAGGCTCGTCTCTAAAAGGAATATAGAATGTTCCGTTTCCACATCGGTGAGGGACAACGTGTATACAGATCAATGTGAGAGCGAGGCTGGGCTTCACTCTAAGCGCAGTTTGACCGGATAAAAACATTACTTCAAGACACTTCTCGCAAGTGATGATAATCAAGTGCGTGACGGATAGAAAATCGGAAGGATATGAAATGGAAATTGATATTAGTGTTACAGGGACTGGAATTCTGAAAAAAAAATACATGTAATGGATAAAGGGAATATATATATATATATATATATATATATATATATATATATATATATATATATATATATATATATATATATATATATATATATACAGCACAATTAATTTAGATCATGTTTTAAACAGAGGAAGAACATGAGTGGAACACTTAGATTTCTTCTTTCCTTTTCTGTTTACAGAACTATTCACGTGACCCAGTGTATCAGTCTAGTGTCAGTGTTGACCATGGATGAGAACCTCAATTACCCCAGGGTTGCTGCCGTCCCGCATGATGACGTCAGGAACACACACAAACACACACACACACACACACACACACACACATACACACACACACACACACACACACACACACACTACCACAATTTCTTTGTTAATACAGACCTCTTCTTCTCTCTCTCTCTTCCGCTATATCACCTTCAATGTTTTTGTCCTACCTCGAACTCCATAACAGAGGCCTATATATATTCGTTCGATGAAAGGAGCCTTTGCTCTAGCTGGGAAAAGTAAAACTGCAGAGAATAGAGAATCGAGTATTGCCCCTCGTCTACTTGTTAACAGACCCTCGCTGCTGTAGGAGAGTAAAGGGATAAAGACGTGCAAAAAATGCCAGGACTGGATCGCTGGGTGCATCAGGATAACACTGTGGTCATTACAGATCCTCAAATGAATGACTGATAACAGGTAAAAAAAAAAAAAGGGGGCAACAATTGTTGATCTGGCTTTCAAGCCTCATGGAAAAAAAAATATAATCGAAATTTCCCTCACGGTAAAATGTTCAGATTCTCTACAATAGTGCCGTAACAAATGAAAAAGGGGATTATGTATTAATTGTTGATGCAAAACAAAAGCGAAACAAAAAGAGGAAGCATTGTTAGCGAGGAAAATACATGGCTATAAATCTGGTGTTGGAACGCTTTGCTTAAACTCTCTCCTTTACTGAAATCACTCGAAACATCGCGAAACCAGATTAGTTTAACATTGACAGCAGAATCTAATGCTGTTGCTCCGGACAGTACCCACCCGACGAATTTATGTAGTATAACTGATAATCATTGTATCTATAACTTATTTCTCTTCATTTCTATATCATCTATAGATACTGAACAACAAAGGTAGATTTTTTCCCTCTGAACATTTTTAAATTCCATTGATTATAGGGTCATGTACACTGCTGGCACAGAGGTACTCAGCTGACAAATTATATATATATATGTATATATATATATATATATATATATATATATATATATATATATATATATATATATATATATATATATATATTATATATATATATATATATATATATATATATATATATATATATATATATATATATATATAAATTGCTTCCCTAACTTAATTCTCTTCGTTCCTTAATCACCTGTGGATACCGGAGACCAAAGGGGAACCTTTCTCCCTTTTCACAATGTGAATCTCGTTATTGGGCCATTAAGGCCATGGGATCGCCAGCATCAAGGGAGCCATGGAAACATCCTTCCCTCGGGTTCAATCAAGCACAGACGTCTGTTTGGAAACGTCGACTAAATGGATAAAAGAGGAAACACCAACGTTACAATTCAGTGATTATAGTCGTCTATAGTTTGATTAAGGCCATAAGGTGGACAAAAATATTCATATCGACGCTATAAGTACATAAGCTGCAGTAATATCAGATGATTAATACTCAGCCAGATTTCAATGATCATTCAGGAATGCTATTATGCAATGATTACATTCAAGGAAAGAATGGATTACATTAAGAGATTAACTAGCGATCATCCTCTCTGAGGAGCAGAGACGCTTGGGTTGGAAGCCGCCAACATTTTGTTTTCCCTTTACTGAAACAGATGTGAAAATAACGCATGTAACAAATGTAACACAGATGTACTGTGTCCTGCAAACGAGCAAAGTGTGTCTTATACATCACTGTAGACCGTATGACAGATGTTTGTGCCCTCTATGCTGATATCCTTATCAGTTTCACAAGCGATAACACAAGAAGACTTCTGGAGAACCTTCACAGCACAGTCGATCTGGTGATGTACGATGAGTCTGTCAAGTGGACGACAGTAACCAGAACCTTAACTCCTAATGTAGATCTACGGGAGACAGAGCAGCGCAGCAGAAGGCTCCTCCCTACTCACCACTCAATACGGCTTATCAGCCTCCAGGAGGAGAAAAAAATAATGTACTGAAGAGTCACTGAGCATTATATAGAGAGAAAATGGACGTGGAAAGTTTCTGCGAAAGAATGACTGGAAGACATTCTAATCCGCTTATAGCCGTAGCATGCCCTTGGTAAAAAGGGTTCTAGCCTAAAAGGGTTCTAGCCTAAAAGGGTTCTAGCCTGAAAACAAAAAGATAATAGAGGCACACATAAATACTTTCACACGAACGAGCCAAACAAAAGCGTAAATTTGTTAGTCACTGATTCGCACTGTCATGAATGTTTTCCCTTCCCATATGTTAAAAAGGGAGAAAAGAAAATATATATAGAGCGATAGATCCACAGACGATTGATACGAGAGTAGATTATGAGGATCTGAATGGTGTTTATATGTGTAAGATTTCAGTAGCTTTATGATCATAAGGTCTGGTACAATGAGGCGAACATCCCGATCATACAAGATAGATACACAGGATCGAACCTCATCAGGACACTGACTGTCAAAGTAGAAATATTAGAAGGAAAAGAGCATACAAAGTGACGAGTTTCAAGAGGACGAAGAATGGCAGATGTTCACACCCTCTGCGTTGAAATCCTTACCACTTTTACAGGGGATAACATAAGAGCACTCGATAAGGTGGGTGACACTAGTTGAGAGTTTGTCAAGAGGGGTTAAGGAGGATTGGAATGCACTTCCCCCACTGTATTTGCAGAACATTTTATAGGGTTGGTGAAGGATTTCCAAAAGCAACTGTGAAACTATAAGGTACAAATGGTTACGAGAGAATGAAAACCAAGTTGATGTCTGTTAGTTTTCATAAGTCTGGAGATGTGCTGATTCCTTGGGAACTCTGTGGGGCTGTGATCATGGTGTATGAAGAGTGGACTTGTGATCATAGAATTTAAAGTTTGGAATGTGGCAGACCTTGTTGGAATGGGCTGAGGAACCCTCATGATTGTCTGTGGTTAATTATCTGTGAACAGTGAGACACGGAATTACGTCTTCTGGTGTTACTACAGCAGCGAGATCACGTTGTATTAGAAGTAATTACGAAAAAATTAAGATTAAGTTCCCGTTCACCAACTGAAAACCTTGCTGTTGTCGGACTGGGAGTGAAAGGACCTCACTTTGGAGCCAGTATCATTTCTGTAGCAGATAATAAGGTGAGATACTCTTAATATCTTGAAGTAATGTATATCTTATGTGTCGAATTACTTATCAGTATCTAAGTATTCATAATTACATATCCTCACTTTGCAGGGAGAGCAATTAACACTCGTGGGGTCATATCTTTTAAACATTCTTTACCATTATACAACCTTCTAAACTTCTGTACATTCTTTGTGTGTGTGTGTGTGTGTGTGTGTGTGTGTGTGTGTGTGTGTGTGTGTGTGTGTGTGTATGTGTGTGTGTGTGTGTGTGTGTTTGTGTCATCATTAAGTAATTCATGTGGCTTGCTTACTTTATGTGACTTTTCATCCTTCATGGTTTATCCAAGAGGGAGCGGACAGGTTCACTGGTAAGACGTGGCTGGTAATGAAGAGATCCATTCCAAGAATAAGTAGTGACAGTTAAATATTCAACAGGGATGAAGGGATGGTGGATGGCGTTGAAGTGGACAAGACTCACTGGCACATAAGATTTTCATCAGCTGTACTACAACTTCCTCGTTCCCTGAGACCAGATGCTCATGACATAGTAATGAAGACAGAAGTGAACTGAAGCCAAGTGTGGTGTAACTGGTCTGGTATGGGATGAGAAATGAAAACTAAACCAACCTGCACTGGTCCCCTGAGGTACTACATTAAGTGGAAAATTATTCCTTTCGATTACGATCGAGGAAGGTATATACCTAGAGATGGTCATATGCAAATGAGTATTGACAGAAACGAAGAGAAAATGAGAGAATAAGGTGTGAATCTAGATCTGACCCACCATTTGTAACAGTAGATCAGGTATAAGGTTACAGCTGAACTTAATACATTCAGGAACACAAAACAGATTAGGGGCGTTGAATCATGTACCAGCAGACACAGGCTTAAACCCAGGCTAATGGAAGCACATCTGTTATTCATGATTATCATATAACGACGCAGCGGGCGCGGGCCAGCCTGCCCAGGACCATCTGTTTCAGGCTCTGGTATAATTTCGTGCGAGGCGAGTCTCTTCAACCCGAAACTAACTCGTGGAGGGATTACAACAAGGGTCCAGAAGACACAGGCTGGGCACCCTCAGCAGGTTCGTCCAGCTGATGACTGGCTCGTGCTGGTGAGTGCTCCAGGCGCCTGCCTGTACGCCTCTCAAAGTCTCTCCAGGATCCTGGGTGCGAAGGGCAACATGAGGCATGAGGTGATCACAGGTTATGAGGGAAGGTGGCTTAGCTCACTGTACTTTGGAGTAGTTACCTGCCTGTGGATAAAGGCATGAAGGAAGATATTAAGCCAACTGCACATTAACACTGAAAGACAAAAGACATGACATATCATCTTTGGATGAAGTACTAAATTGCTAAGAGGAACGAATGAATTCCATATCATTCATTATCAATGGTGTACACAGAGCTGTAGAGCATATCTATTTCTGTACAATAGGAGTGGTGACGATACGAAGAAATTCAAAGAAGATTCAAAGGTGTTTCTTGATGAAGCAGAAGCGTTATCATCAGCTGCCACTTATAAGACATTGGAGTTAATACACATGACTTGGTTTCCTTATTCGCAGTCGATGTTCACATTTATTTTGAGAACACATGACTAACCTTGGTTATAACCAACACACTGAGTACTTCCTTTACCTTAACATATGCTGTGTTGATCATGACCAACACAGTGTGTGGCTCCTTCACCTCACCACACATTGCCTTGGTTATGACCAACATACTGTGTGGTTCTCTCACCCCGCCACATTGCCTTGGGTATGACCAACACACTGTGTGGCTCCTCCACCTCACCATGCGTTGCCTTGGCTATAACCAGCACACTATGTGGTTTCCTCACCTCATCATGCGTTATCTTGGCTATGACCAACACACTGTGAGATTCCCTCACCTCCTCACCATGCACTGCCGGGCCGTGCTACATGCTGATACATAACACACATATCTCGCCTCACACACTACCTCACCACTCATCATACATGCCCCAGTCTCCACAGTGAGGTGCTCTGCAGTAGCCACCACTTTTAATATGTGACTTGCACGCAGACTGTCACATGCGAACCATAAATCATAATTATCAAAGACGAAAATATCATTGCTATGATTACAGATATGAAAAGCCATCCGAAATAACTGACAAGTTACTGAACTCAAAGTAAACTTAGAACAGTTAGGAGAGAATGATCGGTAAGCAGCGTGGAATCATGTTCTTAACAGTGTAGTGAACGCGCGTTGGTATGTAAAGTCTGGACAGAAGTTTTAGCAACGGCCCAAAGTCAGACAGACTTTAGCACTGAGTCTTTCACTCTCCCAGACTCCTTGAACGACACACCTAAACATGCAAATGATCTTTTCATACACGTGTAGCTTTCGCTAGTCAACGGAGAAACTCAAAAATGTTTTACTGCTCAGCTTTGGTTAGGGGAAGAAGGTCAAGGCTGTGAAAGAAGATGGATGTATTCAGACCCAGGAAAAAGAGCTGAGACAACCACTGTAACACTTGAGCAGCTGAGAAGACTACTGTAACACTTGAGCAGCTGAGAAGGCCATTGTAACACTTGAGCAGCTGAGACGACCACAGTAACATGTTATATATACAAGATTAAATCACCACGAACGTGTTATGATATACATTACTGATGATAATGGTGATCACTTGATTATTATCTTCCCTCGAAAACTGTCTGGTTGCATCTGGCTAATGTGGCTTTCCAACCACACATAAAACCTTGGATATGTACGATTACAATACCCACTTCCCGTCCACCAGCACCGTCAGGGATGGTGATGAAGGCTCTGTGTGACATGGTCTGGTTATACCCCTACCGCCTTTAGCGTCAGTGAACCACATCCTTCCTGTAAGAACATGATAGGTTGCATGTTACACGGCATTGAAACGAACCCGTAAATGTTGATAGTTTCATATGAAATCCCACGGTTCGCAGTGTCAGATATTCAGTCAAATTTCAGTCAAACCACAATAGGTGACGAGTTGTGAGTGGACCATATGGAAGCTTTGCTCAATTATTGAAGATAAAAAAGAGGAAATTGATTCAATTCTAGGGTGAGTCTGCGCACAGTGAGTGTCTATCTATCGATCGGCCCAGCCTAAATTTACCGTGGGTGGGGTAGGGAAGTGGGAGGAAGCAATCCAGAATACCGTGGGCATACACGTAGCTAGTGTTTTGATTCCCTGAGATCACGGCTGTCATCCCAGGCTGTTACTACCTGCCAGAGACAGATGACCTGGTCTTGGCAACGGAGGTCACCTTCTCCTGTCCGTGTCGTATATCACTGTACGAGCAGATGATGTCCCGATAGGTTATCAAGGTCTATTAGGATCACTAACGCAAGAGTCTATTTCGGGATTACCTTCAATGTCTTCGTTAATTTCGATCTTCTTCTTGCCTTCTGTCGTTAACCTTGACTGTCGTTAATGTTCACCGAGTCATCGTTATCCTCGATTTTGACAATGTTTTTTTTTTTTTTTGGAAATTTCTTCATTTACTCTTGGTTTCGTTAATCTCGTTGAATCATTCTCTCTCTCTCTCTCTCTCTCTCTCTCTCTCTCTCTCTCTCTCTCTCTCTCTCTCTCTCTCTCTCTCTCTCTCTCTTGCCTGTTTGTCTATCTATCTATCTATCTACCTATTTATCTATCAGTCTATCTATCTCTCTATCTATCTATTTATCTACCTATCTATCTATCTATCTATCTATCTCCCTATCTGTCTATCTATCTATCTATCTAGTATAACACACGTCTCTGTGAAGATAGCTTGTATAACTTGCCTCCCATTTCTCATCACGGGGAAAGCGATCCCTAACCTACACGCTCGTGGACAAGATGGTGGGTCAGGGTTCTGAGTCAATGAGTAATTTCAAGGTAATGAGTAAAATATCTCTTTTTTTTTCATGGACTCCGATGCTTCTAAGTGGACAGGGCATTGACGAATCACTCATACCTAATCCTCCTTATCAGAAATGTGTAACTTGGAGATGAGTTATCTATGTTATATCCTTTATTGCAGTGAGTATAAGGGAGGAGGTGAAGTAACTGGGTGTTTGCACTGTAGGACTTGATGAAAAACGATTACTGAACTGACTGAGATAAATTTACTGGGAAGAGGAGTGCAGAAGACTCTGGCTAAGAAACGAAGGGAGAAAAGATTTACTGTTTTATTACGCAAAGCAATTCCTCCCTCGATAACTTTATTACTCGTCAGAATGGTAGATACTCTCTCACATTTACACAGTAGGGGCTTTTCAGTGTCTGTCTTCGGTACTTCCAATATTACAAGTACCTTCCCAGGTCGGTATTTAGACCCCTTGCAAGCAGGTGATGACGTATTGTACTAATTAATGTACTTTGCATTGTTTAATATCGAAGGCGTGTTTATACTCGTAAATACACTCGTGGTACCTTATCCTTTCTTTATCAAAAGATAAACGTGTTGATGTCTGGTAATATCTAGTTTCTCTAACACAAGCTACCAAGATGAAAGTATGGTTCTTTTGTCGTCTGGTTCTAAGTGTGCCACTCCAGATATTGCGAGTGTGGGTGTGGCACTGTACACGTCAGGTTGTGGATGTTGCAATACAGATGTCACTTTGTGAGTGTGGCACTCCAGATGTCAGGTTCTAGGTGTGCCACTCTAGATTCTAGGAACGTAGATAGGGCATTGCATATATCGGATTGTGGCGCCGTGATTTCATATGACTGTGATGGTCATTTATCGTTTCAGTGGGTTGGATTGCAATTATTTGTGTGATACCCGGAAGGTAAATCTATAGACGTGCAATCTTATATATCATACTACTTATGTGGCAGTGCAAAGGTTAAGCTAAAAGTTTAGCACGAACCAGGATTTTCAGATCATTTGGGAGTGTTAGAATGACAGGTGTCATATTGTAGAGATGACATGATGACTATATATCAGTTGAATTCAGAATCGTGGCTTTGCAGAAGAGAGAATGGAGTCTTGGCCTTGAAGATGTATAATTGTGGATGTGGTTGTCAATGAAGACATAAGAATTTCCAATAGGCTCCCATTCTCAGTGATCCGGGCTACCACCAAATCTTTCATTAGAAGACAATTAAATATACAAATACGTCGTCCAAAGGTATAACCTAGGCTTCTAAAACGTTCGGTTTGCCGTGGGTGTTTGGTTGGGTAGCTCTAGGAGCTTGCAATTTCATCATGTATGTCACTTTGTAGCATAAGACAGGACCAACTCAAAGTTCTTCTAGCAAGAAGGGAACGTGTGCACAGTTCAAGAGTCAGCAACATAGGGACGTGAAGACAACGTAGACAAGGGAAAGTTGGGGGCAGAAATTACCTAATTTTCCACGAAAGAAAGATAAGAAAAATAGAATTTCAATCATTGATCCTTTATAACAAGAACATTAGCAAGTGGCTGTCTATTGGAAAGTATCCAAAATCATCCATGGACTCGTCCTCTTCACGTCAGATGTAGAAACATGATAACGGATTACCACGCTGGCTGCATTGTGACGTAAAGTATGATAATAACATTCATTCACAGAAAAAATCAAAGAACTCCCCTTGATATCCAAATGTGATATAGGAATCTTGGGAGTCTCAGTTTTCTTCGAGAGTTATGGGAAAGTATTGCTCTGTGGCAGAGGAGATTGAGGTAAACACTTCACAATGCTGGAGGCTGCTGGTGTCCCCTATATGGTGATCCAGGGTTGGGTCTCTGACCCGGATCACTCGCCTCTTACTCTTTCCTACCGCTCAACTCTCCATTGGAGAGGTCTTCGTATATCATAGCCTCAGGGGACACTAAGTTTCAGGTCTCTGGAATAGCTGATGTAGAGATGCTCTTCAACCGTGTCGTGAAGTTTTAAACTATATTAACTTCATTTGCATTCTTCCATATGAATGAGATCACCGGCCCGTTTTCTTTGCAACTCTTTAAAGTGGTGGACTGCACCAGTGGGAGGGGAGAAAGAAAAAAGAAATACCTAAAGACGTCGTTAGCGTAAGGCAGAATTTAGCAATTTCAATGAAGGTCAAAAGAAGTAAAGATAAATGACGCAGAGGTCTTTTCTTCAAAAGATCCCTGGAAATGGAGATTGTGTGTGAGCTAAGCTGAATTAAGAGTGGTGTGTCGGTGTAGATTTCCAGATCTTGCACCAGCAACTGTTATCATGGAGGATGTTATCTAAGACATACATCTCTAGTTTCCTATCACAGTAACCTGTGTTAAAACATGTTTTCCCAGACATTCATCTTCAGTTTCCTATCATAGTAACCTGCATCAAAGCATGTTTTCCAAAACATACATCTTCAGTTTCCTGTCACAGTAACCTGTGTTAAAGCATGTATTCCAATACATACATGTCCAGTTTCCTATCATATCAACCTGTGTTAAAATCTTGTTAGGAAGGGACTCATAGTATCCAGGTAAGTCTGCGAATCGATAATGTTTTTCTCAAGTGGACAAGGGAGTGGATGACTAGCTGGTAGAGCATCCTCCACTTATGTTGTCTGTGTATTGTCTCATCAGCAGCACGTCTAAAGAGCTGCTGTCCCTCGCTCGTTAGCTGGCTAGATGTAAGGAAGTCTTCGTCAAAATGAAGCTCAACAAGAAAATGAATTCGTTCGTCTGTACGACAAGGAAATTTCAAGACATACCAGTGAATACTGAGAGTCATTGTATATATATATATATATATATATATATATATATATATATATATATATATATATATATATATATATATATCATACAAAATACAAACCTCCAACAGCCAGGATCGAACCCGCCCCTGGCTGTTGGAGGTTTGTATGTTCCATGAAGGTGCGCATTCATATGCACTATGTTTGTATGTGTATATATAAATATATGTATATACACAATGATATATGTGACAATGTGCGGAGGATCATATTTGCGCACTGGGCTCTGCTTTACATAATATTTCCGCACCTGGCAGTCCTTCACACCACATTTCATTACGTGACTCGTCTAAATTTACGTTTTCTTCATATTCATTTGCCTAATTTACTCACGGCCGCACTCACAGCTCAAGTCTGTCAGGTCTTATTACTTGAAAATACTTAAGGTATCAGCTATTAAGTATATGATAGGAACATGTATTGATTGTCCCCCTTATATAGGATATACATTTACTTTTTCGTAATGAATTGTAACATCAGAAATTCATAGAGTGGTTCATACATACAAATACCAAAAAGCCAGGGAATAATACCATCCTCTTCTGTGTTCTGTCTTCGTAGATTCTGCTCTCTGTTACGTAGAGCAGATCAGCTACGGAAGAGAGTAACCGAAAGATGAGACTCTGTTTTCTGTCATAGCTTTCGTCCGAGGCCAAGGTCACCTTTAGGAGTGAACATACACGACACTGAAAACTGCAAGAGAAAAAAAAGAAAAGACACCACACTCCCTTGAGAAAGCCTTGCCACGCTTGGTGCTCGATGATGATAGAGCAAGATATATACAATGAGAGATTCTAGAATGACGAAAGTCAAAGACATTCCGTTGAAATGTAATGACATATTCTATTTAGCTTCCTGAAAAATCTAGTCGTATGTTCTGCTGTGTTTACTCTCGTTATGAGGGTCATGAAACACATTGTTGTGAAGACTTTCATTCCAGCACGAAACTTATCTTTTTTTTTATGTCTGTCATAGTTCATATACACGAAATATCTGATTAATTAATCGTGTTTTTTTTCCCACGTCTCAAACACGAATTTCTAAGAAAGTGAGATATCTAGAACCACCAATGTTACTTTGAACATCTGTTTTCCATTTGAATTTTCATGTATATCATACTATACGCTATTTTTCGCGTTAGCGAGGTAACGTTAAGAACAGAGGACTGAGCCTTTGAGGGAATATCCTCACTTGGCCCCCTTCTCTTTCCCTTCTTTTGGAAAATTAAAAACGAGAGGGGAGAATTCCCAGTCCCCCGCTCCCTCCCCTTTATTCGCCTTCTACGACACGCAGGGAATACGTGGGAAGTATTCTTTCTCCCCTATCCCCAGGGATAACATATATATATATATATATATATATATATATATATATATATATATATATATATATATATATATATATATATATATATGTATATATATGAAGGCTTCTACGCAAGCCGAAACATTGGAGGAATATAACTCACCAGCTCTTATTTCCCCTGCACTTCTCAATCTTACTCTTCTTACGTCTCGGCTTGGGCAGAAGCCATCTTCAGAGCAACTGCGCGTGATGCAGAAAACACCAGTCTATATATCCCCGCAAGAGAGTGCTATCTCGCCGGACGCCGGCTCCACGTTCCTTATCCGTGGCCTGTAGTGTTCCACACTCCCGTGCGGTGTTCCCTCCCTGGCTTTTTGTGACCCCCATTTTCGCAGCTGGTCTGGCCCAACGTATAAAGCCCTCACGACTGTTTATCACTTCATCCGCACATATGTGTGTAGCTTCCACGGCTTTTCTTACCTCTTTGCCCAACCTTCCAAAGTTCTTTCACCAGCATTCTTCTACAGTTCTCATCAGAACTCCTCCTCAGCTGCCTCATCATCACGTCATAAGAGCTATCTCATCATCACTCCCTCTAGAACTCCCTCAGCATGACTCTTTTAGAACTCCCTCAGCATCACGACCATTAAACACCCTCACCAGCTCTCCCAGAGATCTCCCTCACCAACTTCCCACAGAACTCCCTCACCAGCACTCCCATAAAACTCCCTCACCAGCACTCCCATAGAACTCTCTTAGAACTCCCTCATCAGCAGTCGTTTTTAGCGAGAGTTGATATGAGAACTCATTGTCTCACTAGATTTCCGTACGGGATGAAATAGCCTCACTATTGATACAAGAAAATTAAACTTTGGTGTCTCTACTTCACATATCAGTAACTTTCAAAAGATATACCCTTAGACGATTCCTTTTCAGGATCTTTCTTGCTCCTTAGCGACCTCATCAGGACCTAGACGTTCCATTTTCTTCTTCCTTAATTATCTAAAGAAGTTCTGTCTGGTTTCAGCTGTCAGACGCACCATTAGTGGCTCTTCAGGCGCGAGAAGAACCCAGCCTCAGTGTTAGCTGCGTTGCCTAGCTCCTCCCTCCCTCCAGCTCCATCATGATACAGATTTTCTATACTTGGAACGTCTATCATTTCCTATAGATGGAGGGGCGTATCCAAACTCCTTATCTGATGACAGGAGGAATGTACTTAGGGGTATCAAAATGATGTGTACAACCATCTAACACGCTTCGTATCAGTAGGCTGTAGGCAGCAGCCGCCCAGGGCAGTACTAACTGACTTAAGGAGTTTTGCAGTGATGCCCTGAAGCGATCATACAAACACCGTGTCAGGATTAGTGATGTTCTAGGCTTCACTAAAGGTAAGCTCCTGGGATAATCTTAAAATCCTCCTCCCGAAATTCACCGTAATCCTATCCTCTACATTTTTGTTTTCATGTTCTTTTCTTTTTTCATGGATTTTATTTTACTCATTACGAATCATCTGTTCGTTTTCTGATAGCTATGACCTGCTCTTTGATAGAGACCGAGGTTCTCTCCCCTTCCTTAGAAACCTTATACAAGACTCTTTCCGTCTTCTCCTCTTATGGTTTGGCTTCAATGGGAACTTCTGTCCATTTATCGAACCTTCAAACATATGTGTTTCAGCCTTACCTTGAAGAAGGGAACTAGCGTTCCTGATGTGAAGAGAGAGAGAGAGAGAGAGAGAGAGAGAGAGAGAGAGAGAGAGAGAGAGAGAGAGAGAGAGAGAGACAGCACAAAACTGGGCCGTCAGGGACATCTCAGTTGATGATGGTGAGGGAAAAGATACTGTCACAGGGTGAGGAGCACTTACCTGTAGCACTGTCCAGCTACCTCACCATTACTGCCATACTGTATTGTCCCCCTTACTCTCCTGGCCTCCAGCCCTAATGCCTAGCTCTCACCTCACCACACCCCCTCCCTCAGCGCCCCGGTCTTCAGCCCTACTGCCCAGCTCTCACCTCAACACGGTCTCCAGCCCTACTGCCGAGCCCTCACCACACCCACCAGACCTTACATAGACAGCCCTCACCTCATCCGCCAGGTCTACTTAGCCACCCGTTGTCAACCCACCGTTCATAGACCTCACTCAGCCCTCACCAAGCCTCAGCTTTGACCTTAGTCACCAGCTGTTAGTTACCTAATCCATCAGCCCTCACCAGACCCCCCCAGCCCTTATTCTGGCCATTAGCCCTTAACCCTACCCACCACCTAACCATCATCTGCCGCGCCAGGGGGACCCAACACACACGCACTCATTACAAAACGTAATTTCCAGGTAATTATCCTGTGTAAGAAGAAGACACAGGAAGCCTCCGCCTGGCCCTGGGCGATAGTAACCGGGAAATATAATGAAGAAGATTGCTAATCTAGGCAGCCAGTAGGGAGTCCCCTGGATGTTGCTGCCCCTCACACCCACCTAGCACCAGCAGGCTCCTGCACCTGGCCCATACTCTCTACTCCTGCTCCATACTCCCTATGACCCGTATGGTGACGCGTGGCTCCTCTGCTCCTCGTAGCGGTCTTCAACGACGTGTCCAGTGGTCGTGGGTCCTTACTGTAGGTGGTACTGGTAGGTCCTCGTTCGGTGTCTCCCGTCCTAGTGGGTTTTTTTTCTCTCTCTCTCTCTCTCTCTCTCTCTCTCTCTCTCTCTCTCTCTCTCTCTCTCTCTCTCTCTCTCTCTCTCTCTCTCTCTCTCTCTCTCTCTCTCTCTCTCTCTCTCTCTCTCTCTCTCTCTCTCTCTCTCTCTCTCTCTCTCTCTCTCTCTCTCTCTCTCTCTCTCTCTCTCTCTCTCTCTCTCTCTCTCTCTCTCTCTCTCTCTCTCTCTCTCTCTCTCTCTCTCTCTCTCTCTCTCTCTCTCTCTCTCTCTCTCTCTCTCTCTCTCTCTCTCTCTCTCTCTCTCTCTCTCTCTCTCTCTCTCTCTCTCTCTCTCTCTCTCTCTCTCTCTCTCTCTCTCTCTCTCTCTCTCTCTCTCTCTCTCTCTCTCTCTCTCACAGTAACACCCTAATGGCGTCATCCCCTCCCCCCCCCCCCAAGCGACTTTAATCAAAGACTCCAGTTTAACACAACTTTTCCCCTCACATAGTTTGTAAATGCTGAGGCATCTCTCCTGAGGGGTAGGTTAAGTCAGGTTAAGCTAGGCCATGCTAGGCTAGGCTCGGTTAGATTCTGGACCTTCGATATAATACCGACAAGGAATTCCACTTATTTGCGTTGCTGGAAACAGCCATAGAATATTGGCATAGTGGGGTCTTCCATTGGTAGTATTTCCCCCTTTCCCTCCCTTGTGTAATTACCCACCAGAGGACAATCATTACTGGTAATTAGAGGTGATCAATCCAGGATGCCGGGTCAATAAGACTTGCCCTGTTTTGGCGAGCCTCATAGGCTTGTGGGTGGTACGTGATGACTGGTGGATGTTGTGGTGTGGGTGATGACTGGTGGATGTTGTGGTGTGGGTGATGACTGGTGGATGTTGTGGTGTGGCGTGATGACTGGTGGATGTTGTGGTGTGGGTGATGACTGGTGGATGTTGTGGTGTTGGTGATGACTGGTGGATGTTGTGGTGTGGCGTGATGACTGGTGGATGTTGATGGTGTGGCGTGATGACTAGTGGATGTTGTGGTGTGGGTGATGACTGGTGGATGTTGTGGTGTGGCGTGATGACTGGTGGATATTGTGGTGTGGGTAATGACTGGTGGATGCTGTGGTGTGGGTGATGACTGGTGGATGCTGTGGTGTGGGTGATGACTGGTGGACGTTGTGGTGTGGGTGATGACTGGTGGATGTTGTGGTGTGGCGTGATGACTAGTGGATGTTGATGGTGTGGCGTGATGACTGGTGGATGTTGTGGTGTGGCGTGATGACTGGTGGATGTTGTAGTGTGGCGTGATGACTGGTGGATGTTGTGGTGTGGGTGCTGACTGGTGGATGTTGTGGTGTGGGTGATGACTGGTGGATGCTGTGGTGTGGGTGATGACTGGTGGACGTTGTGGTGTGGGGGACGACTGGTGGATGTTGTGGTGTGGCGTGATGACTGGTGGACGTTGTGGTGTGGGTGATGACTGGTGGATGTTGTGGTGTGGATGATGACCGTTTTAGGCGTGGGTGACCAATGGCTGACTGTCTACCACAGTGGTAGACTGTGGTAGTGTCACATTCTCCCACAAGTAGAGTACTCAATACTCAACCCTCCATAAAGTGCGTCGATACACTACACACCTCTCAGTAAAGTGTGACTTACACTTAAGTGTGATATTTCACGGACCAACAAGCAATTACCTTGAATGATTATGTGGGTCAATGCGCCATGAAAAAATAGATCACTCTTATCATATATTTATCATTTTTATGGTCTTTATCAGCAGTGTATCTGCTGATTGGCTGACGAGGCTGATTGGCCGATCAGCTGATTATGATCTGTCATGGCTGATTGATGGATCAGCTGATGGTGTTGTTCCTGTTTCACGTGTCAGCACAGATGGCTGATCCTCGAATCAGCTGGTGTGAAGTGTTTGCTACACATTATGACACAGTTGGCTGACTGATTAATCAGCTGGAGTTGTTATCAGCTGGTCTACGTATCAACACACCTGGTCCGTAACCTCACCAGCTGTTGGTGAGCTGTTTGGTGGAGGAGGTTTTGGTCACAGGTGGTTGACAGGTGGGTCAGATCAGACGACGCTGGTGCTGCTGACGTACACATGGGTGAGAGATATCGCGACAAGTCAGGCCTAGCAAAAGGATAATGTCGCTGACACTTACGGTGACCGTCAGGCAAGAGGGAGGAAGGCTGACACACCTCTTGAAGACAAGCGATCCCATCCACTTAACTTGATTACAAGGACTGAGCCTATTTAAGAGATCTAGATCGTCACTCAGAGACGATCTAATCCCACTGCTTGGTTTGTACATTATCCTGAAAACCAGTGGCTTAGAGGAGGAACTAGAGGACGAGGAAAGAAACTAATTTGCCTAATGGCCTGGACTCGAATGCCCTCACGAGACGAAGGAAATGTATAGCTTTAAAATTCCGACTGATTCAGACCTCCCTCACCTGCAAGGACATCACACAACCCGCTACTCCCCCAAGCCTCACTGGGATGACATCACACACCCTTCGAACCTCACCTTGTGTGGGTGCCATTACACAGCATCGTACTCACCTGCAAGACATAACACAAGCCTTCCTCTTCCCTCAGCGTCATCTGGAGGGCAACACGGAACCCCTCCCTCTCTTTAGCTTCTTCACCTGGAGGGCATCACACCACCCCGTCCCTCCACACAGCCTGGTACAGGTGTGGTGATGATCATCTCACAGCTATCACTCATGTGGGCTCCTGGCCTGACCTTCTGGCTTGGAGAAAGACTCGACACTTCGAAGTCATCAATATTGTGGGGAGGGAACGCTGCCTGTCACACCCAACGGCGTAAAGGTCGAAGTCGTGTTGGGTGTTTAAAGTTTAGTCGTGCTCTCTCTCTCTCTCTCTCTCTCTCTCTCTCTCTCTCTCTCTCTCTCTCTCTCTCTCTCTCTCTCTCTCTCTCTCTCTCTCTCCACACACACACACACATATACACGTGCGCGCACACACAGGGGCCTCCATAGTATAGCGTTACAGGTTAGAGTTACTGGCCCGCCTGAGGCTTTCGAACTCTGGGTATGGCAGTGAGCCACGACCATCACAGGTGCTCATACCTACTCCCCTCATGTCTGGTCGATAAATGGATACTTGGCTTCCCTGGGTTGTGTGTGTGTGTGTGTGTGTGTGTGTTGTGTGTGTGTGTGTACACCCACTCATCCTTACATCACCAAGACACAAACTGCTGAACACTCTTGTCCCTTATATTTTCAGAACCCAAAATCTATCGAATACTCTTGCTGGTCCTCACATTACTAAAACCCAACCTGTCAAACCCAAAAATTTCCAAATACTCTTCTTAGTCTTCTCATTATCCTCTTTCTAGTCTCACATTACCAAAACTCAAACGACGAGGCGACTTAGTTTATCATCACATTTTATGATACACAATGCCTCACATACCCTCACATTAGATTAGACTCAAAGTGGTGAATATACTTCTCCTTCCTCGAGTTACCCCAAAGCCCAGTCAGTTGGGCATTCTCGCTCACCCCTCACACCTCCGGACCCAATGTGGCGGATGATTTCATCCAGCCTCACATCATCAGGGGGGAGGAGTAGCCAACCGGCATGCAATCCATCATTTTACTGTCACCCAAACCCAAACTTCCAAGTACTTTCCCCCCCTTCCCCAAGGCCTCACGAGCCCCGTTGTTTAACTTGCCTCATATTTTGACTTAGGTTCACAAGGGGAAGAAGAACAGAGTCAGCGAACTCAGAGCTTTGATCATTACGTCTCTCATTCATCTCATTAACTTCAGGTAAAGGTCATGACTTGTCTAATTAGTCTGAAGTATAAAAAAATATAAAAAGGGAGAGAACAGATTCTTGACTAATGTTGGGTGGGTAAACGAACGGATCCACATTCTCTTGTTAATCGCGACGGTGAAACAATAAAAGAGAAGAGATGAGTAAATGGAGGATATTTGATCAGGTTTTTGAGCAGTTTCGCAAGCCAACCGTGAAATGGCAAATATTAGCCAGAGAACGCATGGAGTAATGTACAGAGAGGATCGTGAGTGCCTCCACTCCTGTGATGGTGGTTAGAAATCAGACAGACTGGATTCCCCACATCATTTTTCTCATAACGAAACACTCCAATCCAGTGTTCTATCACACTAAGCATTACCGTGTTTCACACAGCTGCAAAATATCTGTGATACGATCCGACCTGATGTGCCTTTTTTTTTCCAGACTTTGGGCTCTGGTGTTAGGATCCAGTGTCAGCAAACACCGAGGCAGGAACAAAGAGTCGGTATGGATCACTGGCGTTCAGTGAGGGAAAGCCTGGAGTTGGGTTTGCTCTGCCCTCCTCAATGAGACAGTATCTCAACACAGACCTGTGGCATCCTCTCGCCACAACAGATTAGGAAAAAATGTCTGTCGTGAACCAAGTGTCATGCAAAGTTGTGTCCATTTTCTACTGTCAAATCAGTGTGTTGAGGACACACAGGGTCACATCTCGAAGATGTGACCTGGATTTCATGATCTCAATGTTTGACTCTATTTTGATTATATGATAGGTATGCAATGCTGCAATATTCTTTTTTCCTCCATCGTTATGGAAACACGTCCTAGATATTAAAATACTTTCTTTTCCTTTATTTATTTTCCATAAACACTCTACAATATAACCATAAATCGAGAGAGAATAATATTCAAAATTTGTTAACAAATATCGTAAAATGATGCTCAGGGGCAGATTTCTTTATCCCTCTATATCATTCATGAACGCATTCTCTCTCTAGTGCTAGAGGCCGGGTCATTACAGATGGTTCATATCTAACTACTTGTTTCATTGCAGAAATTTAACATGAAGCGACATTCATAGGTTTTGAACGCAATGATCTGTTATTGAATTTTCTAACACTTTATCAGCAATATCTTCAAAATACCAAATTAGGTTAGGAAAATAAGAGCAATTACTGTTTTTCCAAAACTTTTCGTATGAATATTAGAAATATCATGATATACTTATGTACATACATAATGATCGATGCGTATTATCTTTTAAAAGTTTCGGTAAACTTGATGGAACAGAATATCTCTAAAATGCAACTGCCACCTGAAGAAAGACAAAATGACAATAGTTTTCGAGGCTTGTAGATCACAGTGGATCCTTGTTGGCAAGGCAGCTTCCGATCTTATAAGGGAAGTTCAGAGACTTCTCAGACAGGAGGGGAGGGAGTGGACGTAGATTGTAAAGTGGTGGGAGGGAGGAAGGTGTCGATGGACTTAGGGAGAGAGAGAGAGAGAGAGAGAGAGAGAGAGAGAGAGAGAGAGAGAGAGAGAGAGAGAGAGAGAGAGAGATGAAGAGGAAAGACGGAGAAGACAGAAGGTACGGAGAGAATCGTGATGGAAAGAGTGAGCAAGAGAGAGAGAGAGAGAGAGAGAGAGAGAGAGAGAGAGAGAGAGAGAGAGAGAGAGAGAGAGAGAGAGTGTGTGTGTGTGTGTACGCACTTATCTGCGTCGAGACCTGCCTGAAGGCGAGGCTTCGTAGCTTATGGCTCCTCTGTCTTCAGAAGAGCAGCAGGACGCTCCTCACACGCCATGAAAGGCTTCCGGAATCATATCCTCCCGTGTAGAGAGAGTCCCAGGAAGTGGCCAGCGTTACGTGAATAAAGAAAAGACGTTCAGAGAAATAGAATGTCCAGCGTTGAGAAATATGCATACCACGGAGGAACACTGATGACTGGCAGATACCAGAGACTAGAAAATAACAAATTGTTTTCCAGCTGGAACCTTTGTAGTCCTGCGAACCAACAGGACGCCATCAGACACCAGTTCAAGTGATCCCCCTCATCAAAGAGCGTCATAAAGAATCATAGGAAAAAAAATATGTGTGTGTGTGTGTGTGTGTGTGTGTGTGTTGTGTGTGTGTGTGGTGTCTGTGAAATGCCGAGTTGGTGTATACAGTTCTCCGGGGAGATGACCTGAACCAGCAGGAAGTTCCTGTGTCAGGAAATGATACAGCCCACACCACCATGCCTTCCAGGACACGGAGCCCAGCACATATACCACCATGCCTTCCAGGACATGAACACACACACACACACACACACAAATGCCCTCCAGGACATGAAGCCAAACACACACACAAAAATACCTTCCAGGAAACAAATGGAAAGACACACACACACCACCATGCCTTCCAGGACACGGAGCCCAGCACACATACCACCATGCCTTCCAGGACATGAACACACACACACACACACACACAAATGCCCTCCAGGACATGAAGACAAACACACACACAAAAATACCTTCCAGGAAACAAATGGAAAGACACACACACACCACCATGCCTTCCAGGACACGAGGAGAAACACACACACGAGCACATCTTGTAGGACACGAAGACAGAAATATTTCTTTGTAACAGTACTTGCTAATGTGTATCCTGGAAAGGAGACACTGAAATCCATTCACAATTCATGAGCGACATATCAGAAGCCGCCCATCCGAATGGAAAACTTCAAACACCTGAAACTTAAACATCTTTATTTTGTATTAACTGGAGAACTATTCTTACCGTTCCTTCATTTGAAATGTTTACGAACTAACCCGTCAATTTACCAACAACAAGTTAACTTTCCTTATCAGTCATAATCTCCAGCTGTACACACTTGCCTTATCTGACAGTTCGAAGAACACGATTCCCGTGAAGTTACCGGCGGAGGAGGTACTGTGGATTCGAGTGTAAATACTGTATGGAGATGGTCTGACGTGTGGTTAGGGCAGAGTGAGGTGAGGCTACGGTGGAACACTGACAGTCTCAGACTAGACTGACAGTCGACCTCACTCGGTGAGAGTCACGGTCGGTAGATATGTAGATATTTTTCTACCTTTGTTGTATCCCGGAATACAGTAAAGAATTAGTTTACTTTTGACAGACTGATGGCTATGAATACAGAGTGTATATATATATATATATATATATATATATATATATATATATATATATATATATATATATATATATATATATATATATAATCCGTTGGGATAGGAGAGAAAGAATACTTCCCACTTATTCCCTGCGTGTCGTAGAGCGTGTCGTAGAAGGCGACTAAAAGGCGAGGGAGCGAGGGGCTGGAAATCCTCCCCTCCAGTTTTTACTTTTCCAAAAGAGGTAACAGAGAAGGGGGACAAGTGAGGATTTTCTCCCTAAAGTTCGGTTCTCTGTTCTTAACGCTACCTTACTAACGCGGGATATGGCGAATATGAATGACAAAAGTCGAGAACATTATCTCGGAAAACGAAAATGGGTATGTTTGAGGGAATAGTGGTTCCAACAATGTTGTATGGTTGCGAGGCGTGGGCTATGGATAGAGATGTGCGCAGGAGGATGGATGTGCTGGAAATGAGATGTTTGAGGACAATGTGTGGTGTGAGGTGGTTTGATCGAGTAAGTAACGTAAGGGTAAGAGAGATGTGTGGAAATAAAAAGAGCGTGGTCGAGAGAGCAGAAGAGGGTGTTTTGAAATGGTTTGGGCACATGGAGAGAATGAGTGAGGAGAGATTGACCAAGAGGATATATGTGTCGGAGGTGGAGGGAACGAGGAGAAGAGGGAGACCAAATTGGAGGTGGAAAGATGGAGTGAAAAAGATTTTGTGTGATCGGGGCCTGAACATGCAGGAGGGTGAAAGGAGGGCAAGGAATAGAGTGAATTGGAGTCATGTGGTATACAGGGGTTGACGTGCTGTCAGTGGATTGAATCAAGGCATGTGAAGCGTCTGGGGTAAACCATGGAAAGCTGTGTAGGTATGTATATTCGCGTGTGTGGACGTGTGTATGTACATGTGTATGGGGGGGGGGGGGTTGGGCCATTTCTTTCGTCTGTTTCCTTGCGCTACCTCGCAAACGCGGGAGACAGCGACAAAGTATAAAAAAAAAAAAAAAAAAAAAAAAAAAATATATATATATATATATATATATATATATATATATATATATATATATATATATATATATATACAGACACACATTTATACACCACGTATACCCAAATATATCCTTTACCTGTGTGATATTTACTCGAGGGGGATAAACCACACGTACTTTTTTCAGTCCCGTTTAAAATTACAAATAGAATATGTAACAGACCCAGGGATTTTTCCCTGTCAAATTGGCCGCCAGGACATTACACGGAAACATGGAGAAATTAACTTCTGTAATTATGGTGATCCTTTACGGGATGGCTTTCTGATCTCTCTCTCTCTCTCTCTCTCTCTCTCTCTCTCTCTCTCTCTCTCTCTCTCTCTCTCTCTCTCTCTCTCTCTGTACGTGTCCTTTCGTCGATCAAAATCTGGTTCGTGGGGCCACAGGAGAGTTTTCAGATTAATTCCTGCTCCCGGTCACTAGTAACATGTTCTTATTTGCTGTAGTCTATTATGGGGTGATCACCCACACGTGCTGAACCCTCGCCCGTACCATTGTGTGTGTGTGTGTGTGTGTGTGTGTGTGTGTGTGTGTGTGTGTCTCACTCAGGGATCAATATATTCATGTCGTCATAATCCTGGTCATCACTCCACAACTTCTCTCATGACCGCATTACTTGCCCATCTGATATTCACCCTCTCATTATTCACATAACTACACCTCTTGGATCCATGTCTCTGGTCGCCTTAATAATTTACTGTATTGCGACCCTCTTTATCACGGCTGTGCTATAATCACCTACCACTGTTTGTAATGTCTTACTTAGCGAAGACTAATTACCCGGTCGTTAGCCTGTGGTTGTGTATGTGACCACAGGCCTGGCTGACTCGCCCACCAGTCTGGGCCGAGGGTTAGTGTCTTCTGGTTATTGGCAGAGTTTGAAAATCTGGTTTTCTTGTACGATATACAAGAGCATCGGTTGGTTGGTTGGTTGTTTGGTTAGTTGGTTGATTGGTTGGTTGTTTGGTTGGTTGGTTGATTGGTTGATTTGTTTGTTTGATTGATTTGTTGGTTGGTTGGTTGGTTGGTGGGTTGGTATGTTGGTTGGTTGATTGGTTGGTTGGTAGGTTGGTTGGTTGGTTGGTTGGTTAGTAGGTTGGTTGGTTAGTTGGTTGGTTGGTTAGTTGGTTGGTTGGTTGGTTGGTGGGTTGGTATGACAGTTTGTTGGTTGGTAAGTTGGTTGGTAGGTTGGTTGGCTGGTTGGTATGTTGGTTGGTTGGTTGGTATGTTGGTTGGTTGGTTGGTGGGTTGGTAGGTTGGTTGGGCTTTAGGCCTATCAACTGCCAGGGTCATTAAGACCGTCAAGGTAAGCTACATCCACCAACCGAAACATCGTCAACACCTTCTTCAGGTGTTAAGGATAATTCGAAGACCACATACACTCTCACCATGCATGTGGCCCATGCAAGACCATCTCTGAGAGATGTTCATTCACTGACAAAAGAATAAACCTGTGGTTTCAGTACAATTTAAGCATGGTCATTTGTTCTCATCTGTACAGAGCTTCTGTCTGATTCTCGAGCTATACAAACTCAAGATTTATATATATATATAGTCCTCGTAAGCTTATGATGCTACTAGACTTCGTGATGCTCTGGCAGGAAACACGCAGCAGTGATGGTGCAAGAGAGGCGGCCATACGATCAGGGAAAACAGTATATAATTTCTACCACTGGTCTACCACGAGTAATAGATAACTTAGTTACGCCTCTCTCTCTCTCTCTCTCTCTCTC